>NC_022009.1:77091858-77093036 GCF_000317375.1 Microtus ochrogaster
CCCCCCCCCCGCAACGCTGGTGATGGTAAGAGAGGGTCAAAGGCCAACTTTCAGATTCTTAACACTATGAAACAGAGGACTTTCTATTCCCTTATAAGGTGCTGTTTTGGGGGATTGAGGAAGCCAAACCTTTTTCGGATTAGACCCATGCATTTCACTTTTCTTCTGCCTACTCGTAGAAGACATGTAACTTTAAAAAAAAATCAAAACACCATTGCATTGATACCCCTGGTACAAAGAAAAATGATTCTTTTTAGCTGTATTCTTCTAGAAGTGATTTGTTTAAAAGGCCTTCCCTGTATTGGTCTTGTAGCCCTTCATACAACAGGACAAAAGCAGCTCTATGAAAGAAGACGAAACTTGGACAAACCGTTAGAAGGGGAAAAAAGCAAAGTTCCTCTCTGTTTTTATCAAATTTGATTGCTGCAGCTGTTCCCAGCTTCTGTATTTTAAAAATAGCCTTATTCAGTGCCTTGTTGGCTAAAGGCCAGAGTGCCATTAGAACATGCTGTACGGAAAACCTCTATTCAGTTAGAGATACAGAAATATATTTAAGATCAGTGGGGGTCATCTGCACCAAACACTTGTAAAGGAAAATAGAATTTTAATGTGTTTGCACTGATCGCCACTTTTACTCGCTAGTTTGAAGCCCCTGTAAAAGCTTCTCTATTATTCTTTTATTTTTCTCTCTCAGGTTAAACTACAGAATAAGTATTGACTTTATTGGAAAAAATATTATTAGAATGGTCTGTTTCTCAGATAGCGATTGTAGTGCTGAAATGCACATTTCAAAGAGAACCTATTAACAGCTTTGTTTGACACTTACAGGCACCCATCCAACAAGGTGGGAACTACTAAGCAGGTGTTTAAGTGGGTCACTACATCTCCCTCCTGAGGTCACTGAATCTAGCATAGAGCTAGACTGTCCCCAAACCCAAATGAGTCTTTTGGAATTATGATAAATTCAATAACATTAGGCTCAAAATGTGTGGATATCGGGTGAAAAGAATGAATTACCTAGTGGCATTTCAGAGTTGACCTCTGCACCTGTTCAGTCTTTTCCCTTTTCCTCAACAAAGAGATGAAGCCAGTGTTTGCAACTAAACAGATTTACAGAGGAGTGCTAATTTGTGTTCCCAGCAAAAGGAATTTGTTCTGCATGGAATATATATATATAT
>NC_022009.1:77093136-77118439 GCF_000317375.1 Microtus ochrogaster
TATATATTCTTTTGAATTCAGAGAAACGAGGTCATGAGGAAGAATTAGAAAGCTGAAATTGGCCTAGGTATGAACAGAAGCTTTCATTAGAAAATTGCACACCTTCTGCCAAGGTGTGAAAAACCTGAGAATTGACATTGCTTGAAAGCTAATGTCTTAACTTTCATAGAGACTGATAGAGGTCTCTTGGGGTAAAGACTTCAGACTTTATGACCCACAGTAGTAGCAATAGGCAGAGTGTATATATTTGTTGTAGTCCCATGACCTCAAAGTCCCACAAGAAAGGAGAAGTTCAAAGACACGTTCTCATATATGTAATATGATGTGGCATTTTGAAGATAGAACATTATTATTAACAAACTCAGTTTGTTTTTTTTTTATTTTAAGTAGAATCACACAATTTCCCTCCCTTTAAGGCCTCCAACCGCTTCCATGTATGCCCCTGCTTCAGTTCAAATTAGCAGTCTCGCTTTCCTTCATGATTACTAATATATACGAGTAAGAGTATGAGTACATGCCAAGTTTGTTCAGTAAGTATGTTTTGGGATGAACACTTGGTATTAGAAAACCAAGGAGTGTTTTTTTCCCTTGGTGAGCACAATCTCCCCCTTTCTTAGCAGTCACTATTGTCTGTAGTTCTTCTATGGGTCACACCCATGAGATTCCTCCATCCATATTGACATGTCAACTAGTGTTATCATCATTTGGGTCTTGTTTAGACAACCCTATTATTGAAAATTCATGGATATGGCTTCTTTATCTTTTATGGGAGACACAAATATCATAACAGACTTCCTGTTTCTCTGAATGTTAGAATCTTTTTGCTCTTTCTTCCAAGATGATTCCTGACTCTTAGGTGTATTGATATTTTGCTTTAACAAATAAAGCAGAGTGTAGAGTTAAATCATTAGTTAGTCATAGATGCCAGGGAATGGTGGCGCACACCTTTAATCCCAGGACTGTGGAGACAGAGGCTGTGGATCTGTTAGTTCAAGGTCACCCTTGGCTACCTGAAATTGATCCAGTCTAAAAGAGAAACAGAAGCTCACACCAAGGTGATCTGAGCACTTGGGATCACAGGCCTTTAACCCCAGCACTAGGGAAGTGGAGACAAGAGTGCTGTGGCTGGGAAGAGAGAGGAATATAAGGCCGGAGGAGACAGGAGCTCGCTACAGTCAGAGGATGCAGTCTGAGGCAGCAGTCTGAGGAGAGGATTGCCCTTTTGTTCTGAGGATTTAGTAGAGGTAAAAGGTCTCTCTAGTGGCCTCCTGCACTGCTTCGATGATTTCTCAGCTTCACCTCCTAATATGTGACTCTGTTTCTTTAGTTATTAAGAACAATTAGAATTCGTGCAATACCTGAGTGTGGGGGTTGTGTTACGTATGTAACAGTTGGATCTGGACCTTATGGCAGCAATTGTTCTTTGCCTGTTGACCAGCCATGCTTTCTATAATGGTCTCTGTCTTCTGCACAGAGAAACTTCTTGTTCAGGAGAGAGCTACATTTCTCTGTGAGTTTGGAGTGCAATTGGGAATTGTACTGGTTTAGAAAATTTGCAGTAGTGGGTTTCCCTTTACAATCCATGTCCTCTCGAACCTCCTTAGCTGGCGAAGTTTTTAGCACTAAACAGCATTCTCACTTTGTTGAATGATCATAAAGTTCGATTAGATTGCTGTTAGTTGCTGCCAGGATGCAAAGGCCACTGTTGCAGCTTTAGGTCTATTTTATCATGCTGGTCATTGCTGTCATTCCTAGGCATCCCTGCTGCACGTTGACTTTGTGCCTTTCTATATTGCATAGCATCTTCTGCTACAGTAAAAACTAATCCTAAGGGAGGAGGTTTTTGGGTCAGATACAACTCAATTCTCTGAGGATTGTATCAGGAGTGTTTGGTATTTTTAACAAATAGGGATCCACCTTTTGCTTCTGGGAGTCAACCAAGGGCATTTCTTTTGGAGCCTCTCTTAATAACAAGGTTTTCTGACATAGCATCAACTGGCTTAGTACTTGGTATGTAGACCTATTAGCCCTTCTTCCTTAGCTTCCTGAATTCTGGTATTACTGGCATGTACTACCATGCTCAACTTGAATTTTTAAAAATAGGCATAACCCTATCGGACTTTTACCCAAATGCAAACAGCTTAAATGCTTCTCTTATTGAGGATGAATGGCTACCAGATTGGTATTGAAATAAGGAAGATGTAAAATATTTCAGGATGTGAAAAGGCATGAGAGACATGAAATGTACCACACCCTGACGGTTTGGTTCCTAGAAGGTCACAGAGAGGGATAGCTCAAACTTCAAGGGTCACAGGCAGTTGCATTGAAATGATTCTCTCATTTAACATTTGGTGCAGTTGTACTGAACACCAGACTCAAGTGGAAGGTACTAAACTCAGACATGTCTTAGAAGTTCTGATTTCAAGTCCAAACTCCTGCTTCAGCTACAAAGGTAATCTCAGGCAAATCATTTAATATTTCTGGATAAGCTACAAGATCTCTAAAAGAGGAGCGATGCATGCTTTACCTTGTGATTAACTCTCTTGTTTCAATAAAACCCACAGCAATTTCCTTGCTTATTCTCTTTCTTTATCCACCAGACTAAATATACTTTATGCCTAAGTGATGCAATTATGAATTCTGTGACTGCTACACTTTTGATAGATCAACATTTCCTTGAGAGTGGCTTGAAAACTATTGGAGGTAAACTAATTAAGTGTGTGTGGCTCATGTGGAAGACATGTGACTGCAGATAGTGAAGGGGTGGTGGGACGCAGAACTGGGAGAGGGACAGAGCAACAAGAAATGTATGAGCTGGAAAAGTCCCTTGGGGTAGATCACTGTGAGATGCAATTAGGCTGGATGCCTCCTGAGAAAACCAGAGCATGGGCATTCCTACCATGAAGTCAAATAACGGATAGATTAAGTAGGCCAACACACTGCAGGCGGCAAGGAACAGCATTGGGTTTACTGTGAACTTGGACCAGAAATGAGACTCAGTCTGGTGTTATTGCTACAAGGAATGGGGACAGAGAGATGGCACTCTAGATACGTTCTAGGTATAAAGTAGAATTTAAAAGGTAATTGGACTCTACTATAAAGGAGAACAAAGCTCCTTAAAACAGTGTGGGTCATGCCCCAGGGCAATAAAACTCTGTGTTGGGAGATTAGATGAATACCAGGATTTCACTATACTATTGCTTTATTATTTCTTCAATAAAAGTGGTAGTATTGACAAAATGTACAATTTCTTTGCTCTTTGGATAGCAGTATTACCCAAAAAGACATTTGTTATTTGCTATAAGCTTATTGGAGTCACAGGCATCACAGAAACCTGTATCAACACACACACACACACACACACACACACACACACAAACACAATAAAGAAGCATATTAAAATTACACATGTCAGCTAAGCTGGGGTAGGTGTGCAGTAGAGAACAAGGAATAAAAGGCATCTATTCTATACAAGCTGAGAAGCAGAGGCTCACAACCCATGGTGGGCTCTGATCTGTTAATAAACTTCTGCATGGTGGGAGTCCAGGCTGCCTGTTTGTCAGAAAACTCATTCTGGTTACAAGAGGGGTGAAGTACCTGTGCTTAACCATTCTCAAACCTAGTCCTAGAGGTTTCACTCAGTGAGCCAATTCATTCACGTTGTGGCCTTCTAAATGTTTATATTTAACTTGAAAAAGAGTCTAACTTGTTTAATAAGTTCAGCTGGATTTGTGTCATGACTGAATGACACCAAGTGACATGTCCTTGGTAGACTTTAGTGGAGCTGTTTTCCATCATTGGAACGTTTCATTGTTCTGAGTTCTAGGAAGAGCAGAAATCTTGACATCCAGCCATCTATAGTCTTCACCTTATTTCTCTATTCCTCTCTGCAAATTCTAAGGCCTTTCCCGTAATGCAATCTCAAATTTCCTCAAGAAGCTTGATGCCACTTTCTGAAGTACAGGAAGTTTCAGCTCCTCCCCTATTTAGATGGTGACAGTCCTCTGGGCTTTTGTTGATTACCTATGTTCCTCCCTGTGTCAAAAGTCCCCTAAAGGCTCTAAAGCCTCAGCCTTTTTCATTCCCTTGTCGATTAACCTATAATGTGAAGCAGTAATCAGAGAAATAAAGATCTGTGGTATGGGTATGGTTCAGGACCTGGGCTAAATCTTCTTTCTCAGTAGTTAATTTCACCCCCTAGGAGAACATGCCCTAGGCCTTGTTGTTGGGAATGGTACCCACAAATACTTTAGCCTGATCCTCACTGTCCCTCCACACTCCCCATGAACAGAATTCCCAGTTTTTTATACAAATAATAGCGTCCACTTTTCTCCATTGTCTCTTCTTCATGGGGAATTGGGCAAGAGTTTTAAATTTCCTTGATTATTTCAAGTTTATATAGCTATATTGCTCATATTGTTTCACAATTGTGCATAAAATTTCTTTTTCGATTTTTTTATTCACTTCATCCAACAGAATTACATTGCACACCAGTAGACACTCATACAATATACCAAAATGTGGATGTTTGTGACAAGTGCAGCAATACTGAGTAGTGTCATGGAGAATGGAGGCTGTTTAACTCCACAAACAGGAGGTTCTTGGAGAAGAGAGTGATGTAGGAGGTGATGTATGCTGTGAATACATTTCATTGCCATTGGTTAATAAAGAGGCTGCTTTTGGCCAATGGTTTAATACAGAAAAGATAGGCTGAAAGAGATATATCGAGAGAGTAGGCAGAGTCAGAGAAAAGCCATGTAGCCTCCACCAGAGACAGACTCGCCAGAACCTTGCCTATAAGTCACAGCTACGTGATTATACACAAATTAATAGAAATGAGCTAATTTAAGATGTAAGAGCTAGTCAATGATAAGCTAGAGCTAATAGGCCAAAAGTTATTTAATTAATACAGTTTTTTTATGTGGTTATTTCATGTCTGAGCAACTGGGAATGAATGTAAAGATAGGAATAGTATTGGAAAATCCATAATTGGAGTCAGCCATAAAAGACAATATGTTTGATACCTAGAGCTTGGAAATGTTTGCAGAGTTTATGTGGGTGCCCTTATGTATTGTTTTTCCTTTTCTCCCCACTAAACACCTCCTCTGTGTACCCCTCTACCTTGCTCTAGTTTGATCCCTTTCAAACATCTTCTCCAGTACGGTTAATACCTGAACTATCCTGCCAGTCCATGGATTGAATTTTTGAAAGACTACTTAGGGAGTTGAAGGTGACAATATCTTCTTGGGATGACTGTCTAAAACCAGCATCAGAACACCAGCAGTGTCTGGTGACGGTCTGTTGTTTATCTGTTCACCCCCCTTAAAGTAGAATTGAGAAGGGAGCACTCTACTGCCTTTTAAATAAGGACACTAATCTTAGTGATGACAACATTGGGACCTAATCACCTCCCAAAGCCTCACCTTTCAATACCGTTCCCTCTGTGGTTAAGATAACAACATAGGAATTGGAGAACTAGGGGAGGCATAGACATGCAATCCACTGCAACTGGATTCCCAGCAAGAAGCAGAATGATCATTTAGAGAAGCCCTTATGTAAACCTCATGAAAGATGACCAGGAATCAATCAATGTTGCATCCCCATATTAAAATAAAGATTGTCCCAGGGACACAACTAACTAAACTGGCAGGAAGGTAGGGATTTTGAAAGAGAGATTAGGATGCCCAGGTTCAGGTCCAGTGCTGATGCCACCAACTACAGCAGGAAAAGTTAAGGGAAAAGTGGGTTGGGGTAGAAGATCAGGTAAATGTATTTTCAGTTGTACTGACAATTGGGTGGGTGTGGTAAGCGTTCATATACAGCACTCTACAGAGAAGACTGCTCAGAGAATGAAGATCTCTACATGTGAACATTATTTTCAAATTAAGTTAAAATCTTTCTGGGTGAGAATGATACATTGTGTTTCTTGGTTTGTGTTTAGATTCTCAAATGTACTATCTGGTGTAGGGGCCATCAATAAACCTTTGCGGAATTAAGGATATGTGCACTCTCCTTGATAGTCATCTATACTACCACTAAAAGAAAGATTCACCTTCAGATTTAGTTCCCAGTGAATACCACCAGGGAAGTGATGGCTCAGGACCTTAAAGAAAATTTCTTGAAGTGACAGATACAAAACTGTGACCAGAAGATTGGATTAAAGGTAATCATCAATATGTTTGGGTATTTTTTTTTTTAATTTTAGGTGTTGCTTTTGTTTTCTTCTTGTTGCTGTTGGTTTTGGTAATTTTCTATTTGTTGACATGGTCTTCTGTAGTCTAGACTGACCTCAAACTTGCTAAGTACCAGAGGTTAGGTGAATTCCAGATTCTTCTACCTCCGAAATGCGCAAATTGTAGATATGAGACTACCACACTGAGCCAATCGTTTATATAATGTTTTCTTAGATTTATCCAGCTCTGTCCAGTTTCTTACATTTGCATATTTAATATGAGCATACAATGTTTATATCTTATGTGTAAGCTGTTGCTATTTGTAACTGTTCTTACCTGTAACGAGGAACATTCCTCACTGATCCAGGTCCACAGAAGGATTAAAATCAGAGAAGGTAGATTTTTTTTGACAGCTCAAAGTCTAGGCCCATGAACTAGGAGCAGTAGCTCAAGGTTACAGACAGATGGAGTCTTTGACTGACAACATTAATAATATCTTTCCCAGCACTTTTAGACACTAAGAATACTATCTGGTCCCCACACTTGCAGTTTCCCTGGCCTTACTAACATTTATCAATCCTTATCATGACTCAAGAATACTGATATCTTCTTTACTTTTACTGACCACTTTAAAAATTGAAGTCAGTTCGCCACATTTGACTTTGAATAGCATAAATATGTTAGGATTAGCTCTGAAGCAATAAAGTGTTAAAAACAGTCTTCTAAATGATTATGAGTTTTAAAATATTTAAAAGATCTGCCTAAACTTTATAACATTTTAAGGCTAAAAGTTCTTTCTTTGGAAGGAGAAAGAGGTACCTGTTTGTCAATATAAGACGCTAATCGCACCATCACATTACTGGATGCTGGCCATGTGTTGTGAATTTTGACTTCTATCAAATGATGAATTCTTTTCCAGATAAGTCACCAGCAAGAGGCACTTACTTATTACACATGTTTTTCAGCATATGTTGCAAGTTTATTTTAATGCTGAAGAGGCACATTATGATCAAAGCAGAATTCTGCCCAATTTAAACTGTTCCAAGCTATTTTCATACATTCACTCATGTAATACTGTAAGATTTACATTAAAATGAACGCTTGTCTACAATTAAGCGATTCAGTCAACATTTAAAAAAAGGTGCAAATGTGTGCAACGTGAAAAAAAAAAGTCAACAGATGTGCGAATCATCTTTGCTTGAGGGCCAGTGCCAAAAAGATACACACATATACACACACACACACACTGATAATAATTGGATTAACCAATAATAAATAATAAACTATAAAATCAATGCTAAATGTAGAGATGAATATATAAATGTCACATATATGATATATGTGTGCTTATGTTTGTGTTTATCCATATTATGATATTTCTCAATTGCAATCATAAATAAATTTCAAGGTAGTATGAGAAGCCATAAGCATGAAAAACATTTGGAGATTCCATATGCGTAATCAGAGTATTTACCATAAAACCTTTGAAATAAGAATTATCAAGGATGTAGTAACAGAAAGATGAGTTTCAGGTTATCCAAGTCAATAAGCTTGCACATGTGGGCATCTGGTTGTTGTGCATGACTCTAAGAGTTCTTATTCTTATCTAAGTGAAGCTCTTCAAACATCATATAATGAATCCTGTATGATTTCCTTCAAGGGTATCCTGGAAACAGCAGAAGTCTGTGAGACATGTGAAATTAGTTCAGATGGGATCATTAAAATTTCTGAAGGCTTATTTTGGTTACTGTTGGAAAGATGTCTAGTCCTCCTTTGCTTCAGTGGGTGTTGTTGTGAGGAGGAAGGCCACTTGTTCCTTTCCCAGCCTCACAGACTTTCAAAATAATCACACAGAAACTATATTATTTAAATTACTGCTTGGCCCATTAGCTCTAGATTCGTATTGGCTAGCTCTTACATATTAATTTAACCCATTTTCATTATTTTATATTTTACCACGAGGCTCATAGCCTACTGGCAAGGTTTCACTATGTGTCTCTGGTGGGGATACTTAGCTTCTCTATGACTCTGCCCTTCTTTCTCCAGAATTCAGTTTAGTTTCCCCTGCCTAGCTAAGTTCTGCCCAGCTATAGGTCCAAAGCAGTTCTTTATTAACCAATGGTATTCACAGCATACAGAGGGGAATCCCATATCAGGGTGTGGGGCCAAGACTCTGATATTGATTGGTGGTCTGTAACATTTAGTCATCCTGGAGCTTCTCATCAGGGACCATTAGTAAGGGGTGGGTGCTTACGTGTTGACCTGATCCTGTTCTCCCCAATCAGCTACAGGACACTTTGCTCCTTGTCCTACTAAATTCCCGGTGTCTTCTAATCAAAAACATAGATGCCCAGAGATGGTCTTGACTGACAGGCAGAATGTGATTGGAGGGTATAAAAGGACAATATAGTAATGAAACTTACACATGGAAACATATCCTTCATATATGCATCCATGTTCAGCTTGATGAGAGTAAAGACTGGTGTAAGCAAAGATGAATATTTTATCCAATTTTCATGTTTGAAGTACGATATAGGAAGGGTTAATGGGTATTCATGTTCCACTTTGAGCACCGCTGCCCTTGACAAGAAGTCATGGCTTGCCAGCTAACCTCAACAGCTCCCTATTTTTATATCTCCTCCTTCCTTTTCTTATGGCTTGAGGTTTCTCTATGTTGGTGTACACATATGCTATCTTCATATGTCTATTGAAGAAAAGAGTTCAAAATAAAACTAGTTATATTAATCTTAGAGGATTTGAAGAAGCCAGCTGTTATTGGTCCCCTCACTTTTTTCTGCTTTCTCTTTTCACATTTGGAGCACAGGAATCACCAGATTCTTTCTAAAGCTAGTTGGATTTGCACCTGGCTGCAAACACTGCTCCAGTTTATTGCCCCAGGTCTCCAGGGTTTGTTATACGAACAAAGGGGAACTCATGACCTCTTGGTATACTTCTTTCTTCATCTTTCCCTTTGGTCTTTCATACTTTCTTTATGTTCTTCTCTTCATCCTTCTCTGTGTCTGAAGTACTTGGCTTTTAGGAGCCTGTCTATTTTATGAAATGATTCACTCAATTTCTGGAGGGATATAGGTCTAGTGATAGACAATGCATGCCTCAAACAAATGCATGCTGCTCAGGAAATAAGCTGCATATAAACTGAGGACATAGGGTCAACCTGAAGAACTATCACTACTGTTATATCTATATACATGCTTTAAAAATCGCCACTCATCAAATTTTAAAATGAATCTCTTGGCTAAACATTTATTTGCTTCTACTGAATAATGGAAGACGGCCCCATCTCTCCACAAACCAAAATTAAGTATCACTGAAATTCCTTTTCATAGACATCTGATAAAGTTAGGCATTTGGAAAGATACAGACACTGTGTGTAACAGTAGAAACAAGATCAAAACATTTTGGTGTTCTTTCCCTCTTCAGTAGGACAGCAACTGCATGAAGCTATTCTCTGGAGTAATGATCTTGTCTGTCTCCGAAGGCTTTTGATCCTGCATTCAGGAGGTCATAGTCAGCCTTCAGCTGCACTGTGCTCCGCTCCTATTAATTTAAAATGGGGGTGTCAGAGGTCCACATAACAAAACCTGTCCTTTGTCAGGTAAACTCTACCAGTTTCTCATTTGATGAAATGAGAGTTTATCTTTAGAAAATAAACCATTTATATATTCTATTTCTTTGATTCTGACGAATAAAGAAAAACCCAAGAGAAGATAATAAAATATTTTTCCTTAAAGAAGGTTCACTTTAATCCCACATTTTAGTAACATTGCTTTGAAAAGGTGGTGAATAATGTTATTTTTGTCATTATCTTTATTTTTTGTGAAGCAACCTAACATATTAAAAAGCTTTTCAACTCACTGCTGTCTTTTTTTTTTTTAAATATTAAAGATTCAATGAGGACACTGAGAGAAATGTAGCTGAAGACGCAGGTGCACTAATAAATGGGTGGCCTTTGGATTACTGTATTTATGTGAGCTATGGCAAAACCGAGCAGAAACCTAAACGTTACACATGCAAAGTGGTACAACAAGAACATCTGTGTTGAGGGGACTGAACTGGCATGGCTAACACCTCCAGTGCCAGGTGCAAAGGAAATTTCAATACAGCTTGAGTAATCTTGACTGCTAGCATCTGCCGGCGTCAGATTATCGCCTGTGTTCGCAGTCCACCAGTATCCGTGCGGGTATTTATGGGATACATCTGGTGGTGATGTGGCCAAACAAGAAGGGCCAATGCCTTGGTTTCATTTCAGGGGGCAAATGCCTGACTCTTTAATTCAACACAAAGGCAAGTAGGGATTCTTTTCAGGCCCACAGGCAGGCAGCCAGCTCTGCAAGGCTGCTGAGCACGTAGCACTCAGCATGAGGACTGCTTTGTTTTGGTTGGTTCCCTTACATCACCACGTGTGCAATCTGGAGACATTTGTCCCTTCAGTTTAAATGTCTGTTTCTAGATATGATTACAAGGAAAAGAAAAGGGTTTCTGTGTGTTGCCAGAGCTGTAACAGAGCTTCAATGTGACTTGGCTCAAAGTCTCAACATATATCTATTTTTCAGTATGAGTACGTGTGGAAGGCAAAGCAATGGCAAAGATCTTCCTCCCCGTTAGTCCCCACACATGTCCAATCACTCTGACCACGTGAAGATTACACCCCACAACTCAAGTCATCACATCTCCCCATCCCCAAGAGATGAGCAGCCCACTGATGGCGAGGAAGAGAGCTCATAAGGAAGCCACTGTTTCAGCCCTTTACTCCATGGGTCAGACCCAGGGAGACCCTTTGCTTCTCGTCCATGGACTCTGCTTTTACATTACGGAGCACTCCCCTTGCTTCCTGCTCTGCAGACCATCGGCCTCTGATCTTTCCCTCAGACCACTGTCATGGGAAGCAGTCACTCAGGCTTTTCTCCTAGGAAGAGCCTCTTGGGTCGGTGTATCCTTGCAACTGCCCTCTCGGTGTTACTCACAATTAAACATCTTTACGAATCTTATGGCTATGCTCTCCTTCCTTCTCAGACAACTCAAATCTGGCTTCGTGCTTCCACTCATAAAACTCGCTCTTGTTAAGTTTGTAAGTCGTGCTCCTTCACGCTGCTAAACTCCAGTGTCCCCACCATTTCATCGGAGAAGTCTGCAGTGCTTCCAAATCCCTTCATTTCTCCTGCGCTCCTCTACTCCTTGCCGTTCCTTTCCATGTATTCTCTGTCCTTCCTCCTACAACACTGATTATTTCTTTTTAGATTCTTCAGCTTTCTTTTCTTTCCCTAATTAAGGAACATCAGAATTGTGAGGCTTTTGTTCCGAGTCCCCTTTTTACTATATTCTATATTTGGAGAGTCTTATTCACAACTATGGCTCCCTTAACAAACTGTGCCTTTAAATTCTAGCCATGCTAGAAATCCCACAAGAACTTTAAGGACATAAATAGGCAAGGACAGAACGCATATTATAAAATCAAGCAAAATAGTGATTGTAAGAAAAGGAACCATCACACCTTCATATAAAGACCTATCAATCATGCTTCATAAACTGTCTCTTCCCTTATTCCATAAAGGTTCACCAAGCGCTTTGCGGGTATACTGTCACTCCACAGAAAAGTAAAAATGCTTCTCTCAAGGCAGTTGTTTCTCTACCCTTCAGGCACTTCTTTTTTTTTTTCTTTTTGCCCATTTAGGTATAGGTGAGGACAACTTTATTCCTGTGACCCCAATATGTTGCTAATTCCTTTGCAATGCATGCCTTTGTAAACACACCTTCCAAAGTCACCCTGATCACTTAATCTCTGTACCACTATAGCCCTCACTGATAAGCAAAGGTTAGTTTGCATTTGGATTTAAAGTAAACTAAGCTTTACTTTGTATGATGGATTCATATAAACAGAGACACATTTCCCAGTGTTTGTGTTGATGGGATTATAGTCTTGAGAGAGCTCAGATAATGTGCACGTTAAGAACAAAGAATGAGAAGCTGTCGTATCAATGTGTTCAAAAACAGAGAAGAGGGAAGGAAAAATGCAGAAGAGACTGGAAATCTTTCACCAGCGGAGAAGTTTGCACCCATCCTAACTTAACCATGGCATTGTAAATTATGTTTTCTATGTCATCGCTTAAATTTATAAATCTTGATCCAGATCAATGTGTCTCAACACTGAAATCACCGCACAAACCCATTCAATAGTTAAATAAAAATATCAGTCTGATGAAGAAAAAAAGTGAAAACCACAATGATATTTGCTCAGCCTTGTAGGTGAGTGTGTTGGTGGTCTGAGACATCTGCCAACAAAAGCTCTTTTTGTGCTCAGAGTTGACTAAAGGCCAAATGCTAATGGAAACGAAGGCCTGATCTGTTTTGGAAGTGGCTCTTGCCCATGATGAATAAGAGATGGCTTAGAGGAAGATAAAGAGAGACTGATCATAATTATGTCCATTTATGGACTTTCTAAGCTAAAATAATACATAATATCCTGTGAGAAAAATGCTGAACTACTATTCTTGTAACAGAGATTTTAAGCATAGCTTTATTAAGATATGATTCATGTAATATAAAATTGACCACTTAAATTTCATTAATTTTTGCAAAATTGAAAGATATGTGCAGCCATCATCACAGTAGAGATCAAGTTATTTTCATAATCCCAGAAAGAAGCTTACATCCTCTAGGCTTTCTTATTCTATGTTTGCTTATTCTCTGATAGATTGTGAGTTCCTCTATCTACTGGGAAACTAATGATGAACTCTATAAATCTGGCCATCCCAAATAGTTTTCACAAAAGCAAGCTTAATGTGGCCTTTCATAATTTTTCTATTTTATACTATGTTTCTTAAATTACTCCAAGTTATAGCAGGCATCAGGACTTTGCTCCCTTCTAGACCATTCATGGATGATTCCACTGTGTTAATATAACTTATTTCTCTTATACTTTTATCCACTGTTTCACTCTTTGAGGGTGAGGGGACGGGGTTCTACTGTGTAGAACTCTTGATCTTCCCATTTAAAATCCCAAATTGCCTGGCATCATGGGTCTGCCACTGACTTCCATTTTAATTTCTTTAGCCATTTGCTATTGTTACCGTTTGAATCTTAAGTGCCCCAAAGGTATATGTGTTAAAAACTTGACCTCTTGTCACAATGGTGTTCAAAAAAGTAAGAGTCTGAAAAAGAATCCATTCTCTCCTGCTTAGTTCATTGATTTGTTTTATTTGTTCATGTTTAAGCATGTGTAGTATATGTGTAAGCAACCATGCGACACAGCATGTGTGTGGATGTCAACTTGCAGGATTCAGCCACCGGGGCTTGATAACAGGTGCCTTTACTTGTCCAGCCCTTATCATTGCAGCTCAGATGGAACCTAATGAAGGAGATTGTAACATTGGTGGATTCATCCAATGATTGATTTGTAAAGTTTCAGAGGGGCTTGTTAAGAAAGGTCAGTCATGTCTTCCTGCTTCCTGGTCACAATTAAGTGAGCATTTCTCCCACCCTGAGTGGTCACTGCTCTTGGCCTCACAACAGGCCTAAAGGCAAAGGAACCAAGCAATAGCCTACTGAAGCCTCGGAAACCAAGAGCCAAAATAAACCTTTCTTCCTTTAAGTTGATTTCTCTCAGGTATTCTGTCCCAGTGACACAAAACTACTACCCCAGCTGTTATGAATGATGCTTCTGTAAACACTGATCGCACGTCTCTGTGTGACTGTATGCTTTCCTTTCTCTGGATCATTTATGAAGGAGTACTGAATTGTATATTTCTCTTTTTTTTTGTATCCTTAGTTTTTCCTTCATGTTGATATTATGTGGTTAAGACACATATTTAAAACGCAAATACACCACAGAAGAACTGACACTTGGTTTTTACAATGCCCCCACCCTTGTAAATCAGTAGTGTCATTCTTTAAAGTCAATTGAACATCCAGTTACTGGGAGTGGTGAGATAGCTCTGTTGGTAAACTGCTTGTCCTGCAAACACAAGGACATGGATTTCATCCGTGTAACCTGCATACAAAATGCTGGGCATGGTGACCATGCGCTTGTCATCTCAGCTCTGAGGAGGTCGAGGCAGAAAGAGCCCTAGAGCACTCTGGACAGCCAGCCTGGTCTAGAGCCTAATTAACTTCCAAGCCAGTCTTGGGAAGATAAGAGAAGGTAGGTCGTCAGAGAGCAACTGAGAAATAACAGATGATATCATCCTCTGATTTCCACACAGATCTACACACATGTGTATCACAAACAAAAATACCCATGCACATAAATTTGTCTGTGATTGGTATTTGAATAGTAGCTATTTTCTTAATCACTTACTTTCAGTGTATTTTTATGTTTGATTATGAAGTACTTTATAGTCAACATGTACTGACATGTTAGTTTTTATCTTTCCCATGTGATTATCTCTGACTAGTTGAATTTTTCAGTCAACCTCCAGTTGATGGTATTCTTGATATAGCTAGATCCATGCCTACCATTTATTTTCCTGTTTGATTTCCAGATGTATCATATCATACTTGAACCCTTCCACTGCTTTCTTTTATATTAAGTGAAGCTCTCCTTCTTCATAATTTCTTTGACTTTAATGATTTTTGTTATATTTTGTTAAGCACCCCTAAAAGTGGCTCTAAGGCTTCTAGTTCATGCCAAATAAATTTCACTCTTCCATAGCTCCATTCTCCTACCACGTTTTTGTATTTTCATTCTTCTAATTACTATATACATAAACGTTGCAAATGCACATTACAATTATTAAATTTGTAATTATTATCTTTTCTTGAAACTGAAAGAAGAAAAGGGAGTGCATGTTCATGCTTTCGCTGATTAATTTGTTTACAGTGATTAGATCTTTTCATTGGTTATTGTACATTGCATTACAAGTTGGCATCATTTCCTCAGCCAATACTGTTTTGATTGCTCCCAATTCCATAGTGCTATTATTGCCAAATGCATTACATTTCTGCATCACAGGTCTAATCATGCATTTTGTAATATAATGTGATCATTTCTCCACTAAGTTTTTGAGTTAAGAGAAAAAAGAAGAAACTTGAACTTGAATTACATTTTATTATTGCATAATGATCTCTATTACTGCTTTTTATTGTGAACCAAAGATACATTATGGACTAACTTGATTTCAGTAAGAATATTTTTTAAACTATTTTCTGTAAAAAAGAAAAAGAAGGATTTTTTTTGTGAGCATTTGCTTTTGTAACATGTTTTCTTAATTTATACTTGTTTGAGAATATAATTATGTTTTATTCATTTATGAAAGAATATCCTTTTCAGTGTACAATTACTTGTTAAAGTTTTCATGTATTGAGGCCTGTCATCCTCGTACTGCTGGCCTTTATTGTTTCTGATGGAAAATCATTTGTTAATATTATTTGAATTAACTTGTAAATCCAAAATTATGTCCAATTTGTGGAAGTGCAACTGTTTCCCCCAGTAGTGTGTTTGTATGCATGTATATATGTATGTGTGTGTGTGTATGAGAGAGAGAGAGAGAGAGAGAGAGAGAGAGAGAGAGAGAGAGAGAGAGAGAGAGAGAAAATTACGTGATTCCATTGCATGGTTCTTTTCAGGTTCAATGTCTTGTCTTGAAATTGGAATATTAAAATGTATATGGACAGTGGTTTGTTGTTGTTTCTTTTCCTTCTTTTTTTAATGTCTTGCTGCTTTCAAGATTTCTTCTCTTTTTTGAGTTGTCAATATTTTTAGTGTAGTGTCTGTGCTGGAATGTCTTTGTGCTCATTGTCCTTGGAATCTGCTCAGCTTGCTGCGTGTGTAGCCTAGCGGTTGTCGATAACGTTGGGTTTTCGTCCTAATTTTCTTCACTATGTTCTGTAGCTTTGTCTTCTCTTTCCCTTCTGATATGTCATTGTGCGTATACTTGCTTATTCTATGGTGTCCCTTGCTTCTCTGACTTAAAATTTCACTTCTTTTCCTCTTTATTAGTTGGATTCCACAATCCATTTTACCAACAATAGTGTTTTCCTCCTCCAATTCAATCCTACTCAAGCATAATGTAGTTCCTCTTAGAGAATTTCTCTTTATAGAACTAGATTTCCTTATTATCCCAATGCTGCTGATCTGATATGCTATTGTGCCCCTGACTTCTGTCATTAGATTGGACATAATCTTGATGGCTGTTTTGCAGACTTTTTCTTTTGCTTTCAATGCTAGGCAGCTTCTCTTCTCTGTTTCCCATCTACACCCTGTTCTGTGAATGAATTAGATTTCCCTTCATCCTTTCAGGACTCAAATGTTTTTGTTGAATACTTGATACTGCAGACAATAAATCATAGCTATTTTGAATACTTCTCTGCCCAAGAATATTGCAGTTTTCTTCTCTGTTTAGTGGCTAACTGGATTATTGATGAGATATATTCCTTCCCATAGTAACCCTCACTTTTGCCCTTGCTGAAGACTCTAGCATTGATCCCCAGGGAATGAACCCTTGGAAATGTGCCTAGTCAGGCCTATGGCAACGATAGTGGTATTTGCAGGACTCACCTTCACTACCTCGTTTTCTGGCCATCACATCTCACTACTTGCTAGCCTGTCATGCTCTTGTTGCATTTTTTAGGACATAAATTGCTTGGCGGGCAGATTTATTATGACAGTACCACTTGAAGAGACAGTTCCTGAAGTCAGTGTTTGACATATGCTCAGTGTCCAGAATGGTACTTCTCAGCTCTCTATCCTCTGTTCCCGTCAAGAAAGCCTGTAGTTTGGCTTGTATCCCAGTGAATCTACTGACATCCTTCTCATTTCGTTTCTCCTTAGGTTTGAACTCTGCTACAAATACAATTAACTATGTGGAAAGATGTATGAAGCTGTCTGTTGCTCAGCATCATTTATCCTATTTATCCTACCGCCAAAATATATAACAACAGCAATGGAGCTGGGATGGGGACAGTAGCAGCCTTCTCTCTGAATAACACCCCAAACCTTAGGTGCAGGATGGTTTGTGAGTGGAGGGACCCAGTAGCTTTCACAAACATTGTTTCTTGAGCAAACATTCATCGTCACATAATTTATATGTGCCATCAAAAACACTCTGTGGAGATTTTGGTACATATAATTTAAATACATATTTTAACATTCTGACTATGGTCTATGTTTTTAACATTCCATCTATACATTCTATTTTACATCTTAACAAATCATGACAAAAGCTGAATCTTTTCCTTCTTCCATTGGGGAATAGAGTGCAAGATTCAAATGATCTTGCTATATATATCCAGGAAATACCTGTCCTTTTGTATAGCTTGGAGGCAGTCAAGAAAATGGTATCCAGCTATCACTGTATATAGAAATTTAAAAGAGACCAACAAATAGAATATTGTCAATTATTATTTTTGATTAGCTTAACAAATAGCATGGATAATCATGTGGTGTATTAGGAAGAACATGATAATACTTAGAAATGGAAGCAATAAGAGCAATTTTTTGTATTAATGTTTTAATTTTTACTTTCTCTACAACATACAAAATCTTTTATTCTCTAAATATGATAAACCATGTTAATGACTATAAATTATGCTATTTTGTTACCAAGACAAAGTTTGTTTCTTACTCAAGTGCTCAGATTTTAACCTTATAATTAGTTCCCTCTTAAACCAGTCAGCAAACATGAGTCTCTTCTACAGTTGACCGAATTTTTCTTTCTCCCTTTCCATGAGTTGCTACTTGATCTGTTTAAGTTTGCAATGTCTGTAGGTTGGATGATTACTTGGCCATGGTTACCTAAGAACTGAAAAAAAAAATTCAACCACATCATAAACAACCTTTCAGAATCCCAAAATGAGAGTATGATAGAAATGAAGTAAGTAAAAATAAATCCACAGACTCAGACAGGAGCATGTCGGAAATTCTTACAAATGGTTGGGTTTCAGGGGGAAAATGATATTATAAATATGTAATCTTTAGTTACTCAGCCCTCCCCCCACACCCCGATTCTTAGATTTAAAGCCAGATTCCTTCATTATTTCTGACCTGATATGAAACACCATCTGGCATGTTCATGTTAAGAGGATTATATGTAAGAAAAATAGATATTTTTGCTCCTTCTAACTCTAAGACTTTTTAAAGGCGTGCACATTATTTAGGTTTGAAATATGAAAAAACAAACTGATAAAAAATGGGTTTGATATCTATTTTTTAAAGTAAAACAATTATACACAGCTTTGATAATTAACTATTTTTATTGGTGTTTTTAAACATTTTTATTTTGTGGGATTGTATTTCTTTAAAGAAAGATTACAAATTCAGATTTTTATAGAGAGAATATTCATTAGTTTTTATAATTTTGATACATACATATATGAAACTAAATCTTACAGCTCACGATGTCTATATTATCTAAGTTTTTAAGATAACTATGAAATTTTTCATCAATTTCAAGTTCCATTTTACTTATAATACATGGATTGAATCAATCATACAAAAACTGTGACATTAGAATAAATGTTTGTTATTGTTGAAGATCAGAATTTCTAACTCTTCATTTACATAAAATCATAAACTTTCAAATCTATTTGCTGAAGCTATTAGCTCAGATTGAGAAAGGAATTTTGTAGCCAGGTGACTCATGCTGTTAATTAAGCCTAGCACTTGGGAGGTAGAGACTGACAGATCTCTATGGGTTCCAGGCCAGTCAGGCTATATAGTGGGGCCCAGTCCAGCTAGAATTGTGCAGTAAAACTCTATTTTGTGAACAAACAGACTCCATCATAAGAATAATGAAAGAGAAAAAATAAACAGAAAAGTTTTTTTAAAAAAAAAATAAGAAAAGTGACCTCCAGAAATGCCATAAAAAGGCACTGGAAATGTGCTATTTACTGAGAAGTTCTGGGGTTACACTACAGATTTCGTGACCATATACCCTACAGTCAATTACACCCTGCATCCTACACAATGCTTTCTTCATATTCCTAATGAGCTCCTGTCTAGAAATGTTCACGTCACAAGGCCTGAAAGACACACACCGCTCCCTCTGCCACCTGAACACGGACCCCTGGACTCAGAACTAAACTCACATGGGCAACAATTCTCTTTGCCTAACTTCTTTTAGAAAACATCCGTAGTGGTTAAATGTTTACATTTTAAACTATCAAGATTATACAGATATCTATGAGCAAAAGCCAAACTGTGACAAAACCACCCCGTGCAAAAGGAAAAAGTAACAGTAAACCAAGTAACCAAAGGACTGAAGAGCAGACTCGGTGTTCGAGACCATACTGTTCTTGTAGAGGACTGAGCTCAATTTCTAGTACCCACCTACAAATGCCAATAACTCCAGCTCCAGGGGATTCCATGTTCTGTGCCCTTCAGACACCTTGCATATGTCACCCATAGAGATGTAACCAGAAAAGATTTACCAAGATTGGTTGAATAACTAGAAATGGGTCAACTAAATTTTTGTTTCAAAAGTATAGTAACTGTGCTTTGATTGGTTTGAACTTGGTTAAATTACACATGAGAAAAGAAGGACAAGGCAGCTAGAGGATATGGAAACCTCATTGATTAGTCCAATTCTTTTCATTGTCCTATAGAAAAAAGAATAATTATACTGAAAGCATGGATACAAGCTGTGTAATTATTGTAGCTTTGTCACAAACCATATGGTAATGTCTGTGTCATTAAGGCAAAAACCAGGAAGAAAAATAAAAGGGCACTTGAAATGTTAACATTTTGTCTGCCTTCTTTGATCTCTGGAAAACAAGATCAAACATCTAGCCAAATACCATGGGAGTTATTAAACAAAATCCCCAGTGTCAAGTATGAGTTACCTCCTCTAACTTGCTGGTCAGGTGGACCCAGAGCATCCCACAGACAGTAAAGGCTCTTGCATTTCTCTTTATCATCCACTAGAACTAGAAAAGACGTCCCCAACATTTCAATTGGAAGATACACAGAGACCTAGCAGCAAGTGAGACAGAGGCTTCCTCCCTGCACCATGTAGGCTGCTGGAAAAGAGAAGGTGCCCATGTTCTTACCCAGCTGTAACTCTATAGAATACAAAACCAACCTGCAGACATGATGTCCTCAATTGTGCAATATTGTCTTTCATGTAAGTTCAAGTAAAAAAAAATCCCCTGAGTTGGAAAGTAATGAACTGTAGGTAGGAACCTATTAATCTTTAGATAATTTGACATAGTGTCAAATTACCTTATAATCTTTTATGCTTATATCTACAAATAAATGCCACTTTCAGCCTTAACCAGAGAACCCTCTGTTTGTAGTAAAATGTGAGTAATGGTGACACTCATGTCTGTCCAAGCTGCCAGAAGATGGAAGAAAAGCCTAGGAAAGCCATCTTCTTGGCATGACACAACCGCTTTAATCATGAACCTAACGCAACTGTATCCATCTAAACCTAGACTATATAGTAATAGGAATGTCAACAGCCTATGGGAAAGATTTAAGTTTCTTTCCCCCATATTGCACCAACCCCTGACTACTGGCTACCGATAGCTTCTGGGAAAGGGAAATCATTGCCACTAGCTGTGTAACCACTGGTAAGGCCACCAGGCCCCAGCTCATTGCCACTAGCTGGGTAACCACTGGCGAGACCACCAGACCCCAGCTCAGACTTGAAAACCTACAGTAATGAGCACACTGTTCTTGGTTAAGTCCATTGGGTCTCAAGGTAAAAATAAATGAATATGGAAAACAGCCCAGTGGGGAGGAGAGGGAACTAATAGGGGTGATAGTGAAACAAGGGAGGGGGCATGAATAAGAATTCAATGTATAGCCGGGCGGTGGTGGCACACACCTTTAATCCCAGCACTCGGGAGGCAGAGGCAGGCAGATCTCTGTGAGTTCGAGGCCAGCCTGGTCTACAAGAGCTAGTTCCAGGACAGGAACCAAAAGCTACAGAGAAACCCTGTCTCGAAAAAAAAAAAAAGAATTCAATGTATACATGTATGAAAATAGCAAAGAACAAGTTTAATAAATCAGATTTTCTGGATGATTATGCATGCTTCTGGAAAATATGAAACTATACAGTCAGAAAGATTTTTTTCTGTTATTAAGTTGACAAGAATGTTTTCCATTGACATAGTGTGTATTATTCATAGTCCCCCTTGAACCAGCTAATATATATAGTGACTTAACACACTTTGTCTATGGGCTTAGAATCTTAGTACCATAAGGAATTTCTGGCTGTTGAGCTGAGGCATATTACATCAATTAATGTCCTTGGCCCACCCTCTCCCGTGACAAAAGAACTCTTTGTGGGTTATTTTTATTTTTACAACTGATGTCTGTTAGGCTTTTAGGTCACAGGATAGAAACAGCCGCAATCTGTGTTATTGTTTCTTTACTTTGAAGGCAACAAGGCCCTGAAGGACAAAGACTAAGCTGTGGCTGCACCCTGCAACACCTTCTAAATCAACACGGAAAATAGAACTCTTGCAAATCTAATGGTGTGCCCTTTTAAAGTAGCCTATTCCCCCAGGGATTCATCTCATTGCTATATTCACTCAATGACTCTAGTTTTAAAAGACATCCCATTTCATGTGTGCAAGCTGTGTGTTTGCATGTGCAATCATACGATCCAGCTCTGCTCTGGAGAGGACATGACAGTACCACTCACAGAGAAGTCTTCATTCTTATAAAATATTACTTTGTTCTATTTCTTTAGTTCATTAAAGATAGCTAATTGCAAACTACCTAACATATCATTTTCTCTTTTATTATGGGTAGTGGCATTTTATTTGTATTTTAATAAATAAAGCTTGCCTGAAGACCAGAGAGTAAAACAGCTGCACTGATAAGCCTTACAGAAACAGGCAGTGGTGACACACACCTTTAATCCCAATAGTCACACCAGTTTGATATAGAAACGAGGTGGTAGTGGTGTATATCTTTAATCCCAGTACTGGAGTAAAATACAAGATGCGAGGAGACAACTCTCAGACACAATCTCATTCTGAGTTTCCTGAAAGCAGGATCGCCATTTTGGACTGAGGTAGAAGTAAGAGTCGGTGGCTTGCTGTTTTCCTTTCTGACCTCAGGTTGGACCCCAATTTCTGTGCTTTTATTAATCATGTTGCACTCAAAGATGAAGGATCTCCAGGACACAGGGCAACAACAGGATGTATAAGAAAAGTCCCAGTGAAAGCCCAGAAATAATGCAGTAGAAGTCAAGGCCTCGGACTAGACCAATGACTCATTGCAAATAACACTTCAAGATTTATGAACGAATGGGCACTCTGTGAATCACTGAGTCACACTATAACTTCCACAATGAGATTTTTTTCTTTTAAATTTTATTGTATTTGGGGTTTTGCAAGGTTAGAGAGCAGATAAGAAGGGATAGAGAGATGAATGGGATCTAGATGCGTGAAGTGAAACCCACAAAGAATCAATAACATGTCAAAACTATTTTACTACAAAGAATTGACATATCACAGTGAGTTTGATCATACACATATCATTAAGAACTAGTACACATGCTCAAATAACACACAGGCTTATAAACACAAGTGTATACCCATAATGATGTGATTATATGCGGGGTAATAGGAATCCAGAAGAAAACTGAACTAGTAACTCAAAATTAGGCAACTCATTCCTAGTACTGGGGTTTTATTTGGTAGCATAGGATCTCGAGTTGGGGTATTGTTTTCCACATCATATAGTCACTTCATTTAAACTCTTTTTATATGTATATAAATTTTAGGCATCATCTATGTAGTAGCTTTCCACACAGCCTTTTAAAAAGGCTTTCAGTGTTTGCTGCCTTTGCCCATGGTCCCATTTCATCTTTGTCTTTTTTTCCACTCACTCCAATTAACACACCTGAACTAATTTCTTATGTCTTCATAACACCTAAAAACTATCTTTAGTTTAGTTGGAGTCTTTTGTTTTTTCATAAGTCTGAGCTTATGCTATTAGAGCAAGGTGAATATTTAACTCCAAGTACCTCAACACAAAGATAAATGGAATTTGTGTGCAATACTCTGACATACTCTCAAGATGTTTTGCCTTCATTCTCTCCAAAATTGGATCTAAAACTCATTTCACATAATTTCTCTTACCATAAAATGTGACTTCAAACAAATGAGTAAGTGCAGTTTTGTCCCAAACCCTACTGTCAATAACTATATGGCTTACTTGCGTTGCACAATTCTTGAGGGTAAATTATTACCCTGGGAAAAAGGAAGTCTTGTATGAAAAAATGATATATATCTTCAAAGATTTGTTGATAGTGAAATGCCATCAATTGAGGTGTGATTGGTTAAAATCTGTAAAGTCAGAATCCTTATTAAATTAACAAAAAGTAGCCGGGCGGTGGTGGCGCACGCCTTTAATCCCAGCACTCGGGAGGCAGAGGCAGGCGGATCTCTGTGAGTTCGAGGCCAGCCTGGTCTACAAAGGGAGTTCCAGGACAGGCTCCAAAGCCACAGAGAAACCCTCTCTCAAAAAACCAAAAAAAAATTAACAAAAAGTAAAAATTAATGACTTCAAGGTAAGATAAGCAACGGCTGCTGTGGGACACTGCTCTTGTACACTGTGAAGATTTGTCACTCTCATTGGTTTAATAAAACACTGATTGTTCAGTAGCCAGGCAGAAAGTATAGGCAGGGGGACCAGACTAGGAGAATTCTGGGAAGAGGAAAGTCAGAGAGATGCAGTCACCAGTTAGATGCAGAGGAAACAAAATGAGAATGCCTCACTGATAAAAAGTAACAAACTACATTGCTAAAAAAGATGAGAATTATAGGTTAATTTAAGTTGTAAGAGTTACCTAATAATGAACCTGAACTAATAGGTCAAACAGTTTCTAATTAATATAAGCCTCTGTGTGGTTTCTTTGGGACTGAACAGCTTCAAGAATGGGCAGGACAGAAGTCTCTGTCCACAAATGGCTACAGGTTCCAGAGCAAAATTGCCAGTAGCAAAGAGATACTATAATACAAGCAATGTCACCATGTCCTCTTGTAGCTTGCAGTTCCAAAAGCACTGAACATTTTAGCTTCAACTTCAGACTCATGTTGTGACACTGGACAGTCACCCTCATGAGTTTAGTTCTTCTCATTTTGATGTCTACTCTTCTTTCAGTTACCATCAAAAAACAATCATTTTCTGGTCAGACTGCCAGTTGTGCCTCTGTCTGGAAAGCCCATTCTTCACACTGCTTCCTCTTTAAAATAGCTTAGGAAAGTTGTTACCCTCTTCTGCCAGGTGAGTGCTCCTAACATATAAGTCTATCACTAATGCTTTCACAGCAGTTAAGTAATTGCTCTTATATGAACCTTGAAAACCATGCTGCAGCCTGTAGGAGCCCAAAGTTTAGGGTTAAGTATATAGTGCTCATTGCTGGCTAACAGACTAGACTTACTAATGTTGGAGTACAGCACACTTTTTAATAACTCTAGAAAAGTTCTGCATGTACTGGCAACATTCCCTGAAGAAAAAAACCCTCAATGAAAATAGCCTATTAACATTCTGAATAAATAAATCTATCAGGAAAACATGTGAGGTCTTCTGGAAGAGGGCAAACACAAAACTGAAAAATTAAGCAAGGCTTGTGATGTACTGTGGCTCACTTATTTTGTATTAAGTGTATGTTAGCAAGTACTTGTATTAGTGCACATTTATAAGCAATTCACAAATATATGCACGTGGGCACACAGTTTCTTATTGAGAAGGAACATCTTATACCATCTACAAAAATAGTTAAAGATAATTAGTGTGTTGCATTTTCTAATAATCCTTAAAAGATGATCAGCTTTTCTTGTTTCAAAAAAAGAGGAAACAAAGTCTTGTTGACACACAATTTTGACATATCTAAGTGAAGAAGCACTTCACTTGAATTTGAAGTGTATCTATAACACAGTTTAAACATACCAATGTTACTAAGACTATAGTGTTCAACAATGTATAATCCCCATGCTTTGAAACCTGGTATAATTTACTGAGTTTTTCTATTAGTTTGAGAATGTTTAGAAATATGTTTATGCTGCTGAAGTCTTCCTGGGAGACACATCCTGAAGACAGGTCCCCAGAGTTTTGTGTTTATGCTGCTGAAGTCTTCCTGGGAGACACACCTGTAGACAGGTCCCCAGAGTTTTATGTTGGTCATCCTAGTTTGGTTAATTCATCTTCTTCCTATTTT
>NC_022009.1:77118644-77132551 GCF_000317375.1 Microtus ochrogaster
AAGAAGAAGAAGAAGAAGAAGAAGAAGAAGAAGAAGAAGAAGAAGAAGAAGAAGAAGAAGAAGAAGAAGAAGAAGAAGAAGAAGAAGAAGAAAGCTTTAAAACAATACAAGCTGGATGGAGGAAGGCACTTGACATATCTAGAGTCCTAGAGTCAGGCCTTGTCAGGGGCCTCCATCTACTGGTCCACTGTCTTCTAAGCTCTTCAATACTTGTAGGTACCAAGTGATTCTGAGGTGGAAAACTTCTCAAAATTCCTTACTATCAATATTGGGAAAAATACAAGAGACACAGAATAAAATTTTAATCCCTTAAGGAGTGTATATCCCTACTACTACCTGAATTTCAAGGATTACCATAACTACATGTTTGTTCTAGACGCTGGAGGCAAGTGCAAGAGAATCATTAGAGTAGAAAATGCTTGTGTGATTCCATCTTTTCTGCCCAGATGGAACAGACACCAAAATTGGACAAACCAGTTTTTTTAATTAGTAGACACAGAACCAAGGTCTTGAAGTGTGTATATTTAGTATACAGACACCAAGAATGTGTTAGTTAGGAAATTTATGATTAAATGTAAGTTGTCTGATTATTCAATTAGTTTAGTTTTTATCAATCCCTGAACAACAAAGAGGTACTTGCACGATTGAAATATGTTCACTAAATTGGCATCTGTCATAGTAAAGGGAGTGCCTGCTCTAAGGACCAATTTACAGCCCCACCCCACTAGCAGGAGCTCTTTTAAAGCCCTAACATGGCAGTTTCCAAAGATCTAATGATTTTAAGATCTAAGCCACAGACAGATGAGCAGGAAGTATCTATTGGCCCCTTTAAAATGACATTTTGTTTTTGCAACACAAAGACAATTCAAGCTTATTTCCATGCTTGTTATTTTGCCTTAATGGGCACAGAAGAGTCATTGCTTGAGGTGTTTTGACGAGAGCTGGAGGGCAGGGAACACATGAAGAGTCCTCATGATAATGCAAGCTTATGTGTAAATACAAGATTGCCTGAAGCTACATGTAGGCAAAGAAAGAAGAGTAGGGACACAGAAAGGAAGGGGTGGGGAACTGAGTTTTCAGACAATTCTGTTCTCTTGTCTGGCGAGCCTGTGACCAATGAGAATGACTGAAGAAGTACTCAGTGACAAACCTTTAACAGTACATTTTCTTCACAGTGCTTTATACGTGAGCCAAGGGAGGATGCTTATGTTGGATGTTTTATGAGGTAGATTTTGTGCCATTGCCCTTAGATTGAGTTTCAGAATTTTGTTTTTTGATTTCACAGCGAGTCTGAGGTTAGATTGGAGAGGAGGGAAAAATAGTCCCTATCAGGAGCTCCGCAATATATAATAATAAGTCTTCTGTCACTGGGAGGGGCAGTGATGAGGTCATATAAGTGAACTAGAAGCAGGGATACATGTGTGCATATTGAAATAGGTATTATAGGCACTTTTATAAATTGTCTATGGTCTCTCATCAGTATACACACTAAGAGAATTAGTATAAGCTGTGTTTGCAGATGGAGAAGGGATCCTCCATGACTAAAATTATTTACATTCTTAAGAAGTAAATGCCATTCCAATACGAATCCCAGCAGCACAGACATTAAGGGCCTCATTGAATAAATGGGACCTCCTGAGACTGAGAAGCTTCTGTAAAGCAAAGGACACTGTCACTAAGACAAAAAGGCAACCCACTGACTGGGAGAAGATCTTCACCAACCCCGCAACTGACAAAGGTCTGATCTCCAAAATATATGAAGAACTCAAGAAATTAGACCGTAAAAGGCTAATCAACCCAATTATAAAATGGGGCACTGAGCTGAACAGAGAATTCTCAATGGAAGAACTTCAAATGGCCAAAAGACACTTAAGGTCAGGCTCAACTTCCTTAGCGATCAGGGAAATGCAAATCAAGACAACTTTAAGATACCATCTCACACCTGTCAGAATGGCTAAAATGAAAAACACCAATGATAGCCTTTGCTGGAGAGGGTGTGGAGAAAGGGGTACACTCATCCATTGCTGGTGGGAATGCAAACTCGTGCAACCACTTTGGAAAGCAGTGTGGCAGTTCCTCAGGAAATTCGGGATCAACCTACCCCTGGTCCCAGCAATACCGCTCTTGGGAATATACCCAAGAGAGGCCCTATCATACAACAAAAGTATATGCTCAACTATGTTCATAGCAGCATTGTTTGTAATAGACAGAACCTGGAAACAACCTAGATTCCCTTCAATGGAAGAATGGATGAAGAAAGTATGGAATATATACATATTAGAGTATTACTCAGCAATAAAAAACAAGGAATTCTTGAAGTTTGCGTACAAATGAATGGAAATAGAAAACACTATCCTGAGTGAGGTAAGCCAGACCCAAAAAGAGGAACATGGGATGTACTCACTCATATTTGGTTTCTAGCCATAAATAAAGGACAGTGAGCTTATAATTCACGATCCTAGAGAAGCTAAATTAGAAGGAGAATCCAAAGACAAACATATAGGCATCCTCCTGAATATTAACCTTCATAAGGCGATGAAAGGAGACAGAGACCCACATTGGAGCACCGGACAGAAATCTCAAGGTCCAAATCAGGAGCAGAAGGGGGGGGAGCACGAGCAAGGAACTCAGGACCACGAGGGGTACACCCACACACTGAGACAATGGGGATGATCTTTCGGGAATTCACCAAGACCAGCTAGCCTGGGTCTGAAAAAGCATGGGATAAAACCGGACTTACATAGCAGACAATGAGAACTACTGAGAACTCAAGAACAATGGCAATGGGTTTTTGATCCTACTGCACATACTGGCTTTGGGGGAGCCTAGGCAGTTTGGATGCTCAACTTACTAAACCTGGATGGAGGTGGGCGGTCCTTGGACTTCCCACAGGTCAGGGAACCCTGATTGCTCTTCAAGCAGATGAGGGAGAGGGACTTGATCGGGGGAGGGGGAAGGAAATGGGAGGCGGTGGCGGGGAGGAGGCAGAAATCCTTAATAAATAAATAAATTAAAAAAAAGAAAAAAAAAGAAAAAAAAAGTAAATGCCAACTTGTCCTTTTGGAGGTGGAATGCAGGGTGAGTACTGTACCTCACCCAATAGAGAGGGGACGCAAACTGGAAATAAGGCTTCTCTGGCCACCCTACCTCCCAGGTACACATATTGTAGAAGCCTGGCAAAGGCAACTGAAACTATAAATTAGGGTGATAAGCATACCTTTCAACGACCCCCCAAAGGAGCCCAAAGGCCTAGACTGTATTGTTTTCTTTATGGTGCTCTTTGGCAAGCCAGCAGCAGCATCTGCAAGCTACAAACCTTGGCCTTTGTGCTTTCCTTTTTGTTTCTCTTTCAGGTGAAAAAACCCTGAGTGGAGAAAAAGTCAGGTCCCTGACATGTTTTCCCAAATAGTAATGAGAAAAGAGTCTTCCACCTTTCTGCACAAACACAGCTACATACACAGATTATTAGCGTTCCTCCTTTGCTGGAGGGCTGGTGGGGAGGGGGTAAGGCAACCATGGTAGATTTCTAAGGAGAAGAGGTTTTATATACTTTCCCCCAAAAGTGATTTTAAGAGTTTGAAAAGGCATAAGAATATTACTATTCATAAACCCTAGAGTCAATCTCTGCCATGAAATATTGTCCTCTTCCGAAATCCATATGCTTGAAAACATGAGGCCCCCAATGCACGGTAAACAGGCCCCTGAGCTCTTGATTTTACACAAGAAACTGAGACTTAATGCAAGTGTTTCTCCAAGGGTTTACTTTTCCACATGCCGAATCAATTACTAAGGATGAGGATAATATTTGTGGACAATAATTTAATAAGGCTGTTATAGTTGAACATGTAGTTTTAACGATCTGAATATAAATCATCATAATAAAATACTCAGAGTATTCTGATTGTATTTTGCCTTCTCATCTGGGTTGTACTCCAGCTCCTTCCACAGACAGCTGCGTTATGTTGACATTTTCTGTAGGAAGAGCAGAATCTCCAGGGACTTCTCAAAGGTGACTGAGGGGGAGGGATAGAGTCCCCATCTTGTATACTTTCAGTATTCACTTTAAAGCAATGGACTCCTTTTCTGTTTCTGCCCCAACATTTCATAATTATATCATTTTGCAAGAATTGTGTAATTTACATAACCACCTAAATTGTCATAATTGCTAGAAAGTGCTGAAAAAGCATACGGTAGGCATTTCAGATTCGTTTCTGCTCTCTGTTTTAAACTAATTTGAAATGCCTTTTGCATAAAAATTCTTTTGGTCAACAAAAAAGTAACTTGGGTTTGATTTTTCTGGAACCCCATTTTCTTTTCCTCAGGCTGACTTTTCCTCTTCTAGGAATCCTTTCCATTTTCCATCTACCTGAGTACCTAGAGACATGGTCTCCACAGTAAACAAGCCCCCCGATCTTTTGATTTTACACAAGAAACTGAGAACGTTATGTTACCTAACTCATCTGAATTCCATAGATCATCTCCCAGAGAAAGCCTAAAAGTTCCAAAAACAAAACAAAACAACAGACTCCTGTGCCTGATTCTATCCTGCCACAGTGTTATTCGCTATATTTAACACAAGGAAAAGGAAAAATCCAAGAATGAATGGTCTCTCAACAGTTTTCTCAGCATGCCATTTCCATCATAATTATCTTAACCATCTGTTTTGCTTGGAACAAGCGAAAGAATTTGATATTAAGAAACTAAACTGTCATTCCATACAACAGAGTAGGACTTTGTTAATAGGACCCCATTTCAGGGTATAAAACTGGATATCAATAGTATCAAATTTCATCCATAATGCAAAATGCCAATATTTGATCACTATTGCTCTGGGATTGAGCAGCTCATATAATTTCATAATAAAATTTTGTAAGTATAGATTAGCACAGTATATGGTGTATGGTATTTGCTGAAACTGCAAGCAGGAAACACACAATGTAAAATCCCACCAAACAGGTAAGGGTTCTTGAAAATAGAGACAAATTTTTTCCATCTAAACCTGCTTTAACTTCGCTAAAAAGTAAATCTATCTTTGCATATTTAAAAGGCTGCGTATTAATGTTTAGCTTCCTGAAGATAATTTGGCTGTTATGTGAGGCTATAAAAATTGTGGCAATATAAGAGACATGCATAAATAGTAATCCACACTTCTGGAGTGTTTTCTTACCTCATACATGTGTAAATTTATATGGACAGACTGCACACACACACACACACACAGACACACACACACGCATGCACATAAAACACATATATTCATACACGTACATGCCCTAACATATACATAGACATACACACACACACCCCATACATCCACATCCACACATGTACATTCACACATGCATGCCTACATACACCCAAACTTATATACAAATTCCAGGTTATGTTACTAGAAATTGAAGTTTCAAAAGCAATAAAAATATTAGTTGTCACTAAACTTATGTAATGTTTTGTCAGATACTATTGTACAATACTCATTTTAATCATAATTTTAAAAATGATATGTCTGTCAGTCAATTAGCCTTTTTAAATTATAGGTCTTGTTTAATATTAAAAACCACTAATTAAATAATATAAAAATTGTGATCTAGCCAAGCACCAACCCAGAGAGTCATCAACAGGAGAGGTAGCTTCTGCTTCTGAAACTGGCAGCAAAATCAGCCCAAATTTCATAGGAAAATGAAAATAAAGGTCAATTACAAAATGGAAAAATCCTAGTAAACTTATCTCTTCTGAAATTGGGGAACAGCAGCAAAGTTAGGAGAACTGTGACCCTTTATGTTAACATTATGCAGAACTTAGAGTTTGTCCCAGTGACATTCAGGGAAAATGAAAAGAAATGAAACAGAATTCTGTTTCATGGCTTTGTTTCCAAGAAAACCAAGTTTTCATACACCTGATGATATAACCTAGTACTATAATATTAGTCAAGGGATTGGATATGATAGGATATCCTTATATGAAAGAAACAGAATAATAACTCAGCTATTTTCTAAGACTCAAGGAAATTACCTGTTTGCCAGCTATGAATTACATAACAGGAAAGAATAATTAATTATGAATTTATCTTTTCTTACACAGTCATAAAAACATAAAAGCTAATGATATCACATGCAGGTCAGTTCAATTCTGATTGCAGTAATACTGGCAATTAATTGAATCACAAAACTCAACTACAAAAGGATCAAAGAATCTCAACATAAGGCCAGGTACACTAAATCTGGTAGAAGAGAAAGTGGGGAATAGCCTTGAACTCATTGGCGCAGGAAGACTTTCTGAAAGGAACACCAGTAACACAGGCACTAAGATCTATAATTAATTAATGGAATCTCATGAAATTGAAGCTTCTAAATGGCAAAGGACACTATTATTTTAACAAAGTGCCAGGTTAAAGAATGGAAAAAGATTCTTTATCAACTAAACATCTGAAAGAGGGCTAATTTTTAAAATATACAATGAACTAAAAAAACAAACTAGACTTCAAAATCCAAATAGCCCAACTAAAAATGGGGTACAGATCTAAACATAGAATTTTCAAAATAGCAATTACAAAATGGCAAAGGGGTATTTGAAGAAGTTTTCAACATCCATAGTCATGGGGAAAATGCAAATCCAAGCTACTCTGAGATTTCATATTACATCAGTCAGAATGGTCAAAATCAATAAAGCAAATGGCAGCTAACTTGGTGAGGATGTAGAGGAGGAGAATTATTCATTCATCCACTGCTGGTGGAAATGCGAGTCCTCAGGAAGATGGAAATATATCTACTTTAAGATTCAGTTGCTCCACCCTTGGTGATAAACTCAAAGGACACTTCATCCTACAACAGAGATGCCCGACCATCTTAATTCCTGCTCTATCCATAATAGTCAGAAATTGGAAACAACCTGAGTGAATGTCCCCCAACAGATGAATATATAAAGAAAATGTGGTGCATTTACATGAGCAGAATATTACTCAATCACTAAAAAAAATGAAATAATGCCAGTCTTCGTATAAGGAAAGATGCTTATTCCTATTGCAACTTGATATGCTGTGTTTTGTTGATGACTATTGCAGGCCTACCCTTTTCTCAACAGAAATGGAGGAGGAACAGATTGGGGGTAGCAGAAGGCAGGTGAAATGTAAACCAAGAGACAAATACAGGGGTTCAACCTGAAGTTCAGGAAAGAAAACAGCCAAACACTGGCTCTTACCTTTACCTCAGTCTAAAATGGCAATCCTGCCACCAGGAATCCTCAGAATGAGGCTCAGACTGAGAGTTGTCTCCTTCCACTTTATAGACTTACATTCCCCTCTAGGGCTGGGATTAAAGGCATGTACCTACTGACCAGTTTCTAAAACAACTAGTGTGGCTACTGGGATTAAAGTTGTGTTTCACCACTGCCTTGTTTATAAGGCTAACCAGAGGAGCTGTTTTACTCTCTGGTCTTTAGGCAAGCTTTATTTATTAAAATACAAATAAAATATCACTATAGTTGAGAGAGGGAATGGGGAGAGGGGGGGAACTGTGGTCAGAATGTAAAAAAAATAGTAAATTCAATAAAAATAAAATAAATAAATTGTTAGCTTAAAATGTTATCAAAATGAAATAGCTAAAATTTTAGGAAATGGATGAAGGTAGAAAAAAATCATCATGTGTGAGGTAACTCAGACCCAGGAAGACAAATGGTATGTACTCAATTATATTTGTGTGGTAACTGTCTTTGATAAGCAAGCAACAATTCACGCATGCACAGTAGTTAAGTATAGAGTAAGAAACTAGGGAGAAAGAATAAATCTCCTTAAGAAGAGAATATAGATTGGACAATTATGGATGGATGAGGTGGGACACTGGACCAGGAGGACTAAATGGGAAGGAAGAACAAAGAGTTGGCTGAGGGAGGGATTACGGAAAGGGATAACAAAAACTAAGGACAATTTGAGGGGTTATATGGAAGCCCTATTCAGCAGAAACTTCCATAAATATGTTTGTGTGTGTGTGTGTGTATGAAGTTGATATAAATAAAATTACCAAATAATGGGAAGATAATACCTCACTTGGTCTATATCTTGTTATCAAATGAAGTTTCCAATACCAGGAATGGATTATATACAATCAAGTTGTTGGCCCAAAAGTCACCAAGGGAAACCCCAACAACCAAGGCTATTGTCAAGGAAATTGGTTGCTTTCCACAAACTGACAAGCCCTACTGAAAGAGACAAAACCTATACAACTCATTGAAGTAAAGGGATTGCCGACCTAGACTGTTTACCTTATGGGTAAACAGTTTGTGACTCTAGAAGGTACTCTTGATACTGTGAAAGGAAAAGATAAAGACTCCAGTTAAAAACCCTTCAATCTACCATGGTTACTTTACTGTAAGATGTGCTAGTACAAAACTGGTACAAAACTTGCAGGATTTGATTTTTAAGGCCGACTTCAAGAAATGGAACCCATACCTATTGCACTAAGAACCTGAGACTAGCTAGGTTAGGGAACGAAGAGAAACCAAAAACCAGTGTTCTGCTAAATGAATGAACTATTAAAAGGGCTCATTTTATTATACTCATAGATCATCTCTGTGTTCAGTCATCATCTGAGAAGCTCCCTCCTGCAATAGATGGAAACAAAAAACATAGAAGCACAACCAGTCAGTGTATAGTGAATCAGAGACCTTGGAATACTCAGCCCTAAATAGCACGTATCTTTCAAATCTTTTCTCTGAAGGCTCTGGAAACTATGCAGAAAAAAAAGAAAGGATTTAAGAGCCAGAGGGAGTGGTTCTGGGGATACAAACCATGCTCAAGGTCAGGGCCTATGTCCAGCTGTAGTTGGCCAACATTAAGTAAACTCAATGGCATCTTTGGAGGTTCTTTGTCTCACAATATTTTGTCAGGGCATTTTTAAACTTTATGAGTCCTTTGAGTATGTGTTATGGCTTCTAGTTTGGTTTTTATGGTATTCTTGTGTATGTAAATGTATGTGTCTGAATCCATATGCTCATATGTTTCTTGTGGGTTTTCGTTGTTGTTTTTGATATTTTTTTCTGTTTTCTTTTTTTTTGTTTTTGTTTTTGTTTTGTTTTGTTTTGTTTTTTTTTTTTGAGACAGGGTTTCTCTGTAGCTTTGGAGCCTGTAATGGAACTCGCTCTGTAGATCAGGTGGCCTCAAACTCACAGTGATCAGCATGCCTTGGCCACCTAAGTACTTCTGTTGGTTTGTTTTATCCTCTTACAATTTGCTTGTTTTTGTTTTATCTTACTTTGTTTGTTATTATTATTTAGATGACATTTTTAAGGAGAAAAAGAAAGGATGTGGATTTGGGTGTGAGAAGGGAGGGAGAATCTCAGAGCAGTTTGGGAAGGGGAAAACATACACATATACATAGACACACATATATAAATATATACACATATGTATACACACACACATATATATGTATTTATATACATATATATATATAATGTGACAATAAGCAGTTAAATCTTTAAGGACACAGAGAGTTAATTATTAGGGTATTTTTAAATCATGATCACTTTTCATTTATTTACTTCTTTAAACCATATTTTAACTGCTATTTTTTTTTAATTTCATGGGAGGTGGTGGAAAACAAATAAATCAGTGAGGTTTACTAACCTGAGTATTAAATTTGTACTATAAGGTTTTAAATATTATTTATGGTTAATCTTGCTCTCTCTTTTGAAGATTCATCTGTTTCTCTTTACTATATATCCAATTAGTCAACATCTTGTCTATCAATAGCCATATGACAAATACCTTTCAAAGGTTTAATATTTCATAAATTTCTTTTCATTAGCTATAAGGGTGAGTTAAAACTTTTATTCTTATGTGATATTCAGGCATTTCAGAACTTAGTTTGAAGTTTAACCATAACAAGTTTCCTAGGATTTCCTTTTCTTGATACAAAGGAAACCAGCTATCATGACAAAAAAGTACCATTTTCAAATTAGTGCAGAGTTACAGGTTTTGTGTACTGTGTGCAGAAAGTGGGACCAGCAAAGTTTAACTACAAAGGGGATCTTTCAGTAGTGTTCCCAATGGTGGGTATCTAGACTGTGGATCTGAATATTTCTCCCAGGGCAGGGCTGGCAAGTTAGTATATGTTCTTGGCATCCTTGTTGCTGATCTAAAAGTCCAAGTAAGCTACAAACTTTAATATCCCTACAGAGCTTCATGCTGGAAGGGACAAGTTTTCTACATAGTTTAATAGTTGAGATGCTAGAAAGAAGGGTATTAGATTCCACCAGGTGAATCTCCCAGATTGGTACAGTGGTACTGAAAGTCATTTTATTAACTTCACAGTGATACAACCCTGCATCTTTATTCTGTTATGGCAGAACTCCAATGAAATTTCTCTTGTCTAATGTGGGATTCCCCACTGTATGTTACAAGTATATTTTATTTCCATTGGTTAATAAAGAGTCTGCCAGACATTCTTCAGGATACAAAAGAAAGTGACTAACAAACTGCCAATATATGCAAAACAACCTTTCAATTTTCCTGCTTCATAGAAAATTCTGCCAGACAGTATGGGCCTGTAGGCTGAAGATGAATGGTCCAATGTTATAGAAGAACTTTGGGTGACTGTCCATTCAATAAAATGTTTCTGTCAATTCTAAAGTTTTGGAAGTTGTTTACAATGAACTTCCTGTTTACTTAGGTAATATTATACCCTTCTGGTGCCTTTAAAGAGTTGACTACAGATAGTCATAGTTTTCCTTAGTTATGGTAAAAGATAAATTAGATATATAATATCAGACTTCAAAAGATAGGATAAATGACAGAGTATTTTTTTTTACTTTGTCAGATGTAAATGGACTAAATATTATAAATATACTTCTTGCTTGATAACTGTTTTGTTTAAGTAATTTTACTATGCTAAAGTTTTAACCTTCTTTGTTATATTATCTTGGTTTGTGAAATAGCCAGTCTAGCTAAAAGATAAAACAATTATATATTTATTTATTATTAGGGACAAACTCACAAAACAGGAACAATAAGTCCAAGCTAAGCTTTGCTGCAAGGGAACCACACAGAAAGAGTGCACCTGGGCTGTGCAGCGTTTTTTTCTGGGTCCCAGAAAGCCACACCCTAACTTGGTCCCACCTCTTAAAGATAATTTGTTAACAAAGATTCCCCATCACTGTTTTTTAACTTAAGCATAAAATGGGAGATGCTGTGGGAGTTCCTTTTGTATGCTGTGAGTATGTTTTATTAACATTAGTTAATAAAGAAGCTGCTTCAGCCTATAGCAGGGCAGAATATAGCCAGGGTGGAAGAGAAGCAGAGAGAGAGCAGGCAGAGTTGGAGATATGCCATGTAAATGCCGAAGGAGAATAACATTGTGGCCAGATCCTAATTAGTAGGCCACAGCCTTGTGGTGGTACACAGATGAATAGAAATGGGTTAATTTAAGATATAAGAGTTAGTTAATAAGAAGCCTGAGCTAATAGGCCAAATAGTGTTATACTTACTACATTTTCTGTGTGATTATTAGAGCTGAGTGGCAGGGAAATAAAGAGTAGTCTTTACTACTCTTGTCTTTACTCAATCACTTTTGTCTTTCTGATTTTGATTTAAAGACTTTTCAATTATGTTATATTTACATATTTTACTGTATAATTTGAAAGTGTAATGAAATGAAATACTGTGCATTCATATGGGGTTAAGTTTAACAGCACTTAAACTATTATGCTAGCCAAGGGACTAGTACTCATGAACAAGAATCCATGTGAAATGTGCACAGTAGGCAATCAGCAATCTCTACTGTGAAGATGCCTGTTAATCTCAAAAAGTAAATATTGATTGAATGAATTCAGCTCATCACACATGAAACTCTTAGAAAACACATCACAGCAGGAGCTGAGAAACTATATATTAGTCTTATTGCACTTGGTCATTGTATTTTATACTTATTGAAATATCTAAGTAATACAGTCTGAAAATTAGCATGTTTGGCCTTAATTTTAGGCTTAAACTTTGCTTTGAATAAGGTATTAATTATTGTGCCTTTATTCATCAAGAGACTATTGAAGGCCTAAAGCACAGTCCTTATGGCCAAGAAAGACATTGCTTTGCAAATAACTAAACATCTTCCAAGGGGTAGAGATGAACACCTAGTACTTAACTCTAGCTGCTTTTGCTCTGTGCTTCCTCTCATTCCGTTCACATCGGTGCTTTGCTTGCATCTGTTTATATCCTTGTCTATTATTCATCTACAGGATAACTGCTCAGCAGCCGTTCCTTCCTTTCATATCTTTTCTGCATCTTTCCTTCCCATGGGTTGTTTTGGCAATAAAACTAGGAGAGGGGTACAGAGCTTATAAAAACAGTGCAGTCAGAACATCATGGTTTTGCATTTCTAGGAACATTATTGCTTGTTTCAAAAGGTTTTAAAATGCTAGCATGCATTCAGGAAACTTTGAAGCTTATAGGTGTGATGAATTTGAAACTATGAGTGGAATCTACGCAGTGTTTTCTGAAACGGCTCACTACCGTTCAGTCTTTATGTGGTAAATTACCATGTGCAATTTTTTGTTTGCTGCAGATTTTAATACCAGAATTTCAAGCGATGCAGTCATGGTGATGCCTCACCTTTATAAAACACTTCACAATTTTATCATGCTTGCTCATTCATTATATCCTCTCATCTTTCAGAGGAGATAATTAGAGTTTTCATTTTACATTTTAACAAAAAAGAGAAAGTAAATTGAATGACTTGCTAGGTCAAAAGGTCAATGAATCTCTGAGCCTACAGCTATATTTACTTGATAGGTTCCTAGCCTTGTGTGTGCCAGGAGAAACCTCACCAAATGAAGTTGTGTTAGGCTTTCTGCAGGTCAAAGAACTAAGATACATTTTGGGGAAATTAGATCTCTTGGGCATAACTTGGCATGTGGTTCTATGTCAGCTTTGCCTCCCAAACCCAATAAAGTAATGTTGATAATTAAACTTCAGTGTTCTAGCCAAAAAACCTTTTCTTCTATATCTGGAGGCTTCTACTTCTATGAGGCCCTCTGTATACACCAGATAGTCATTATCTTTGTGTCATCAAACCATGTGGTTCCTCAAGAATCTAACACAATGTGTTAGATTATGCTCAAAGTTCTTTGTAGTCTAGTTTTCACAAGCCAAATAGGGTAATGTAAAGGTAACTCAAAGCATCAAAACCAAGTCATGTGTATACTTTCTTGTATTCAAATTGGTTTTTCTGGATTTTTTTTTTGTAAAACTTCATTTTCTAAAGTAATTGTCGTTGTCATTTTTCAGATAGTTGTTAACTTTCCAGCAAGCCTCTTAACTACGAAAAACATGAAGAATCCACACGGAAGTAACTGTATTCTCCTTTCTTTAATTCCAGTGTCAGTTAATATAAAATGCAAAACACATCACATTGTAATAAATAAACTAGAATAACAAAAATGACACAAAGGTCATAATTCACTAGTTTAGTCTTTGTTAAGTTTACATTGTCAAAAATATCATAAGTACACAGATAATTCTAGATGACTGATGCTAAAATGTTTTACTGTTTTTGGAATACCTAAAAGATTTCAAATATCACTAATTCTTTTATTAAATGGAAACAAACCATTTGAGATAGGATATGTCTTTGAAAACAATACTGAGTCAAAAAAAATGGCAATGGTACTATTCTTGACGCTCACTAATTATTATGGGTTTGAAAATCAGTTGTCAAAGAGATTGATTATCCCGTTGTGTGATCTTGGTACTTTTCCTCCTGTTGGGTTGCCATGTTACACGTCAACATGAGAAATTTTGCTTCATTTTATTATATTTTTTATGTTTGATTATTATTTCTTGAAAGTCTGTTCTTTTATAATGCAAGGCAGAAAGTGGACCTAGAGGAGAGGAGAAAAGAGGAGAGGAGAGGAGAGGAGAG
>NC_022009.1:77132651-77159282 GCF_000317375.1 Microtus ochrogaster
CTTCATTTTATTATATTTTTTATGTTTGATTATTATTTCTTGAAAGTCTGTTCTTTTATAATGCAAGGCAGAAAGTGGACCTAGAGGAGAGGAGAGGAGAGGAGAGGAGAGGAGAGGGGGAGAAACTGGAAAGAAAGGAGAGAGGGGGAACTATTATAATCAGGTTATATTGTAAGGGAAAAGAATCTATTCTTAATAAAAGTGATCCGAATTCAAGGAAAAGTTTGTAAAGATATGCATCTTACCATGGTACCATTTACAGTCTCTTCTTATAGGCATCCTAACTCTTTCTGTAGGTACATGTTCATTCTATATTTTCCCTTTCCAATTACATACAAACAAAGATAGTTGCTCTCTAACCAGAAATCATGTTTACCAAATACCTTTCATTAATGCTCTTTGGGCTGACAAGGGAGGGGGACTTGATCGGGGGAGGGGGAGGGAAATGGGAGGCGGTGGTGGGGAGGAGACAGAAATCTTTAAAAAATGAATAAATAAAAAGAAAAAAGAATAATGCTTTTCACAGTTTCCTCCCACAGTTTCTAATCTACCAAACAAAACAACAACAATAACAATAACAAAAAAAAAACACAAACAAAAATCTTCTAAGTTAACTATGCAGTATCTGATTTGACCGAAGTAATTAAGAAATTTTAATATTAAACAATAGCACAATCATGGTGTGAGTGTGTATGCATCTGTGCTCATATGTGGGTAGGCACAAGAAAGTGTGTGTGCATTGTCTGGAGCCCAGAGGACAAGACAGATGTCATTCCTCAGGTGACATCTACCTTTAATTCTAAGACAAATTCTCTCACAGTTGGACAAGGCTGGATGACCAAGGAGCCCAAAGAACTGCCTGTCTTTGTTCTACCGGTGCTAGTAGTACATAGTAGTAGATGTAAACCGTTAGATTTGTTTCCGCTGGGAGATATTACTTTAACCATGTGAACATTTGTTACATTAGTGTCCACTGCCTTTGTTAACTAGGTGAAGAAAGTTGTGTTGCATTTGCCTTAATTGAATAAAATTAACCTGGCCTTGGAGAGGCGGAGTTATCAACAGTTGACAGGAAGTAGCAGAGTGGAGCCTAGCGTGTTTTGTTTTCTTTTCTTTTCTTTCCTTTTCTTTTTTTTTTTTTTTTTAAGCTGTGCTCCCTGGATGCCAGCAAAGAGAGAAAGTTAGCCAGTTGTTATGCTAACTCTGAGCTCTCAGGATTTCACCCTAGCCTTCCAATCTCTAGTTTTGTTAAAATAATAGGGATTTAGTTAGAACTATCTTTAGCAGCAGCAAGAGAGCCATTGTTTGGGGGAGCAGATTCCAGAACAGGCTCCGACCTTAGAGGCTTGTTAGCAGTTCAAAGTGTAGCCACCTTCAGGGAGGTAAAGCAGCACTTGTGTGTTAGTTTCTATCTCAGATTCCAGCTGATTTGTTTCCAAATCCACAAACTCATTGAAAGTTATCTTTGCAATCACTCTGTTATCATTTCATGACGGACAATTCTCCAACTCTGTACTCCAGCTTCCTTATTGGAGTTGTGGCTGTCATCACTAGGGTGTGTGATGGATGACTCCTAAGCTTGCTCTTTCCACTTTCTCCATATGAAAAACTTTATTACCCACCGTTTCCTCCCCAACCTCTGCTATTTACATTTATTGTTTGCCAATAGCAGTTGAGAGAGAGAGAGAGAGAGAGAGAGAGAGAGAGAGAGAGAGAACCTGGCTACATGAGGCTTCTTTCATGACATCTTACTATTTAATGTGCTTATTCACTAACTTAATAAGACAAGATACACTAAAGGTTAGGCAGAACAATGCTTGCATAGTCAGTCTTAGGGGTCTTTGATAGTGTTTTTATGTGCCTCTTCATGAATCTGCAGAGGTTGAAAACTAACCAGATCAAGAACCTTATAGAGAGGGACTCTCCACCTGTTGAAATAGCTGTGGTCAAAGACTTATCCCAACTCTCCATGTAGTTCTGTGGTCTTGTCTGACTCTCACTTAAAGATGTCCTCTCGTGCTTAGAAAGTTAAGTGTTATCAAGGAATATTCCGGAAATCACTTAGACTGTCTTCTTGCCTAGACTTAGCCTTTCTGAACATTAATTAATATATGGATCTTTCCTCTACTCTTTCTCAGAGCATTCAGAAAAGTCTGGGTTCACTATGCACATTGCTATAAATGATATTATGAATTTGCATATGATATATTGTATAATATTTCTACAAAAAGCCACCATCAGTACATTTCTTATTTAGTATATCAAACATGATTTCCCCTACCTAACATTTAAATATTTGCATGTGTGTGTGTGTGTGTGTGTGTGTGTGTGTGTGTACCTATTCCACTGTGTGCAGTATCCTCAGAAGCTAGAAAAGGGTGCTGGGTTGTATCAAGCTGAAATTAAAGACATTGTAAGTCACAAAATTTGAATGCTGGGCACCAACCTCAGCTTCCCTGCCAGTACTCCTAACTGCTGAGCCAGCTCTCCAACCCTCACGAAAAGACAATTCCCTTCGATTTCCCCTTATGTTTAGCCACAATTCTATGACCGTTATTAAAATTCTGAGCTACTTGGAAAATGTTTAGCAGGATTCTATATAAACTTAATATGCAAATATGTCCCTAAATTCTAATCATAGAGCTTTGTATGAAAAGGACACTTGAACACCATTGCATTACACTTATGTGTGTCACAAAAGTGTCAACATACAAGTTGACTTTAAAGTAGCCTGTGAGAATAGGAAATATCACAAGTCGGAAAGCCATTCTTTATTTAATTGAATTAAACAAAAGTTCTTCTTGTTTTAACAAAGGGAGTTTGCCATGAAGACAGGAAAATAATGAAAACAACAAGTAAAATATATTTGTCTGGACTCACAGGAGTATATGAATATACTGGGAACACATCCAAATCACAGAAGGAAGGAGAATGGTGGAGATAAAACATGTAATGGGCAAGAAAAGATACTGAGAAATACCAGCAGTCCTACAAATAAACTAAAATGTTACCAAATAATGCTTAATAAAAGAAAACACATTGCAGTGAATTATTTTTAGGGGCGATGGATATGAGATGACCTGCAGTAATTTAAATACATCATCACATTATCATAAGGAAGCCCATATGGACAAATGAGCATCATTTGGTTCCTATTTGCTAAATAGATGATATCTGATGCGTGAAGAACCTTCACAGGTATTCATCTGGTTACCACAGTTCCTGCCCTTCCTTCACCTGCCAATTCTCATCTGCAACAGCCAGTTTCTGGTGGTTACCAGTCTTGATTTCCTCCAATGGAGGGTGGTCTCTGAGTTATTGGAGCAGAGTGTATGCTGGATGGATTAATTACGTAGAAAAAAAGGCCTACCAGCAAGGAAGCAGGACGGCACCTGTCCTTACATTGTCCTGAAGGTAGCCTCAAGAGCTGTAAGGTGACAGGCAATTCTCCTGACTCTTAAAATTAGCGTATGTCATTCACAGGAAGGCCACACATCTTGACTGCTTTCTGTGCTTGAGAATCAGATCACTGTCTGGGAAAGAGCAGAGAGCTGGGAAACCTGCTTCTCTTACAAAACTAGGTCAGATTTCCTCCAGCACGGCTGCCCAGGCCTTTCAAAGCAGTCTCTCACATTGTGGCAATACTTTGAGCAAATCCTCATGGTTGTTCATAAATTATATTGCAACCCGAAAGGAGAAAAAGTTATTCTATCCCACTTTTGACTGCAGCTTTTCATAAGGTAAGTCATAAAATTTAATTGGTGACCCCAGAGCAGGGTCATAGTTCTTAAATTCAACTGTATCCTTCCTAACCTCCAAGTCAATAATAATAACTGAAGATGATGTTCAATAGAGGCGTCAGCAACAGTTAATATATATGAGCCACAGCCAAGTATATGAAAGCTTTATTATTATTATTTTTTAAGGAAGTGCATAAAGTCTTCTAAGTCTCCTTGAAATACTGCAAATGTCTGGGATTTAGACGATGAAAATGGTCAGCATATGCACAACAGTTATAGGTGACAGATTGAAGACTGCAGAAAGGATATGATAAAGAGGATAATCTTTTAGAAAGTGGATCTAGAAATTAAATGTAAATAGGTAAAACAATCTACAGGCAATTTCAGCTAGAATGACTTCAGTTGACTTAACTTTCTTCAGAGTTGAGAGGTAAAGGAAAAAATAACTAAAGAGATTTTTAAGTGAAAATTTGCTTATTGCCATAAGTTTGTATAAATGTTGCCAGAATTGTGCCCAGTGCCTGTTAAAGTAACAGAAATAGAGCTGACGCTAATGTACTGTTTCCCCGTGACTCCAGCCCAACTCTGAAGCTGGTTGATTTAGTGAGTGAAACAGAAGGCAGGGGAGTCAAAGAAGCAGAGCATGGGACAGAAATGTTGGTGAGGGTCAGATATTCAGAGATATTTTAGAATGCCTAGAGCTGGAGAGACAGCACAGGATTTGCTGTTATACTTCACTTAGATTTTATATTTTTAAGATTTTCATACAAGTACTGTATTTATATCATTTCCATTTCTTCTTCCCCTGCAAATTGCCTTTTGCCCCTCCACTTCCTCTCAACTTCATAACATCTTCTTCTTTAATTGTTACTAGAAACATACTACACACTCACACACACACACACACACCCACTCTCTCTCACACACACACACACACACACACACACACACACACACACACACACACACATCTCTTCTGAGTCCATTTAGCTCTGTTCCTATGTATTCGGGCTTAGGTCTGACCATAGGGTTGGCTAAGCTATTAGGAGTAGTTTTCCTGGAGAAAACTAATTTTCCTCTTTCAACAGCTACAGATTGCCTGGAGATCTTCACTTACATATGAGGTCTTGTAAAGGCCCCCAATCCACACGGGCATGTCAACTGGTGTCATTATGATGCCAGCCTTATTTAAGCAGCCGTATTTTTGAAATTTCATGGGTACAACTTCCTCACAATCTTGACAAAACACTATATCACAGCAAGCACTGTGATTTCCTGGCTCTTACAATTATTGTCTTCTATTTTATGATTTCCTCTGAGCCTTAGTTGTAGGGGCTGTGTTGTAGATGTATCATCTGAGGTTGGACATCTGTTGGTCACATATTTTTTGCATTATGACCAGTTGTGTATCTTTATAATAGTCCTATCTGCTCCAACAAGAAACTTCTTGATGATGGGTGAAAGCTACACTTATCTATGCGTATAAGAGTAACTATTTAGAGTGCAGTTGGGAATAATATTACTTAGTGACGTGGCAATAGCAGTTTTTCCCCTAGGGTCTGTGGCCTATCCAGTCATAGTAATTTGGATAGGTTTATGAGATCAGGCATAAATACCCTCTTACTGAATCTGTGTTAGGTCCAACTAGAAAACTATTGTTTATCACCCAGCTAAAAGTACCTCACTATGACAGTGACCTTATCTCATTGGGCTACTCATTGTTCTTTGTAGGTTTTATCCTGACGATGACTATTGTTTGGTTGGTTTTTCAACCTGTGAATGACCCTTTAACGGTGGTCAGCAAAGGCCATTAGAAAACACAGATACTTACATTACAATTCACAACAGTAGCAAGATTATAATTATAAAGTAGCAATAAAAATAATTTGATGGTTGGTGGTCACTACATGAGGAACTGTATTAAAGGGGATCAGCATTAGGAAGGTTGAGAACAGTTGCTGTAAAACAAATATGTTCAAGAACATCTTTTGAATCACTGGCAAATATTTTCCAAACATTTCATTCAGAAACAAAATATTTTCACTCGATTTATTATCTTTTTTTTTTTTTTTTGGTTTTTCGAGACAGGGTTTCTCTGTGGCTTTGGAGCCTGTCCTGGAACTAGCTCTGTAGACCAGGGTGGTCTCGAACTCACAGAGATCCGCCTGCCTCTGCCTCCCGAGTGCTGGGATTAAAGGCGTGCGCCACCATCGCCCGGCGACTTATTATCTTATAAATGAAAAAAGTTCTCTTCTTAATGTTATTGTCGTTCTCCCAGTAAGTCTGAGATCTTGATTCTTGCCTCTGCACTGAATAAATTCAGGAGATGTCAAATCTTAACTAAAATGATTATCAGCCCAATGGGGCGGCACACCCCTAGAATTCCAGCTCCTGATGTAGGATGTGGCGCACTTCATGTCAGCATCGACGACATAGCAAAACTCTTTAAAACAGAAGGAAACAGAACAAAGAGGATGGAATACAAGCTGATTTTCTACAACTAATATTGCAATTTGAAAACTAAACAAGAGTCATAGCAACTATTTTCTTGAGGCATCTTCACTTATTGATGAAACCTTGTAAAATGAATGGAATGTTAGCATGGTCGTTGAAGGTAGTGAAATTGAGTTTGTGACTACTGTTGCCATCAAAAACTTTCCCATAATTATTGGTAATTATGGTAAGGTTAAATATGTTCTGGAGGAAGGACATACACATAACTGGAGGTGGATGTTGAGAGTTCATAGACTCATTCTGCTTCCATTTCACTTTCTCTGATTCATGCTTGCACCTGAGGGTGTGAACTCCTGGCTTTCTGCTCCCATCTCAATGCCTGCTTGCTCCCATGGCTCCTCTGTCATGATGGACTCATATCCCTCTGTATCAGTGAGCCTGAACAAACTCTCCCTTCTCTAAGTTATCCTTGCCATGCTATTTTATCACAGTATCAGAAAAAGAGCAAATATGGAAACATAGGAAGCATGTTTATCTACAACATACACTGTTGGGAAAAGGACTCAGAACAGGATGGCAGTAGCAGGCCGTCTATAAATTCACTTTCTCAATGAAAAGTGAATTGAAAGACACTTTTTGCTTGTTTGTTTGTTTGGTTTGGTTTTTTTGAGAAGGGGTTTGGAGCTTTGGAGCCTGTCCTGGAACTTGCTCTTGTGCGCCAGGCTGGCCTTGAACTCACAGAGATCTGCCTGCCTCTACCTCCTGAGTGCTGGGATTAAAGGCATGAGCCTCCACTGCCCTGCTGGAAAGATGCTTTTGAGAGAACATCTTAAACTTGTCTTCTGTAATACAGGAACTTCCATCAGCCTAAGGATCGGTACGTAATTCTGTCTGAATAGGTTTTATACATCAGTATAATATATAAAACAATATTCCAGTATAAAGGCCAGTATCTATTAGGTGATTATTAGGTGCAAAATGTTGCTTTAAGTGCTTCTTGTTTAATCTTGACAATAACCATATGCTATGTATTTTAAAGTAAATGCCTTTGATGGTGAAGGGTATTAAGGTAGTGGAAGGACACATAGTTAGTAAGTGGAGTCCAAGCAAGATGATGACATTAATGTATATAAATGAGCCACCTTTTTAATCATTGAGGCAATCCCTAGGACTATGTTGAAAACAACTAAGTCTAAATTCTGGGTTTGAGAATGTTGTATAATTCACCATTCTTCTCTCATGTAATAAGTTCCAAAAAAGACATTCAATAAAATTGGCAATTATTTTTTTCTTTCTTTTCCTGCTGAAGAATCCAAGGTAACTTGGGAGATGTGGTTCAGAAATTAATCCTTTACCCTGTTCCCCACCCCATCCTTATTGAGGTACACTGAGATAATAAAAATTATATGTACTTAGGTTACATTGCACTTCATTTTAATGTGAATTTGTACATCTATTTGTATACGTCTTTACTTTACAGGATGGTTTCACAGTCAAGTTAATTAACATGTGTTTTCTCATAGTATCATAGTGTCTATGTGTTGCTTTTATTGGTTAATGAATAAAGAATCTGCCTTGGCCTCTTGATAGGGCAGAACTTATGTAGGTGGGAGAAACTGGACTGAATGCTGAGGAAAGGAAGGCAGAGAGAGAAAGAGAGAGATGCCATGAATCCTTCACAGGAAATAGATGTTCTAAAACTTTGCTGGAAGGCCATGACCTTCTGGTGATATACAGATTAATAGAAATAGGTTAAATTAATGTAAGAGGGCCAAGCAGTGATTTAGTTAATACATTTTCCGTGAGATTATTTCGGGGCTGGGCAGCCGGGAACCAACAAGTGGCCCTTTGCCAACATATCATCTTTCATGGGATGAATGTAAGCACAAAATTTTCTCTAGAAAGTTTCAAATTTATGAGACTATCATTAATTATATTTATGTAAATTGTTATTTATTCTGTAATGTTTGTGGCCCACAATGATTTTCTCTCTCATTCCAAACTGGAATGACTGTTCTGTTGGATTAACATTCTGCCCTTCCTCAACCCCCTAGCAACTGGCTTGAACCTTTCTCATTTCTGATTTTAGATATTAGGACATGCTGAATGCCACAAACAAGCAAGATCCAGGATCATTTTTCTTTCTATGCTCAACTTATTCACACCTGGCAAAATTTTCTTTCTTTTGCTTTTCATTTCCCTTTTTAAAAAGTAACTTCTTTGTTTACTTGTTAAGTTTTGGGGGCTATTCTGAATAGCAGCCTGTTCTCTGAGTCAAATTTAACTGTATTCTTGGTTTTTCAGTGCTTTTCTATGTATTCCCGTATGGTGTCTTTTATTAGCTGTTAGCATACTTAGAAGCTGTAAATAGCTCTTCTTAGCATTTCTTATATGGCAGACTTTGTGGCAGTAAGTTCCCTCGGCTCTCTTTTGAGGGAAGGCTTTATCATTCCTTCTTTCTTTTGAAGGTTGACATTGCTGGTTGCTATATTTTGATGGGAAGATCTTCCTTTCATGACTTGTAATGTCTTAGTTGTTTCTCTTTCAGACCAAAAAGCTTCCATTGAGAAATCTATGAATAGTTTTTGGGGGATTTTCTAGCCTGGAATAACTTATTTCTCTGTTGTTGCTTTCAAAGTTTTTTTGTCATTGACGTTTGTTTGTGATGTGATTTTGGTATCTCAAGACAAGGTTTTTCCACATAGCTCTGGCTTTCCTAAAACTCACTCTGTAGATCAGGCTGGCTTTGAAACAATAACAGAGAGCCTCCTGCCTCTGCCTCCCTGAATTCTGGAATTAAAGGCAGGTTCTACTACTGTCCATCCAGTGGAGATTTTTTTTTTATGGTGTAACTTATTTGTGAATCTTTAGTCTTCATGGATTCCATTTGCCAAGTTTTCTGCCATTGTGATAAATAATTCACATGTCCTTTCCTGCTGTATTTCTTTATTAAACTCTCCTAATGTGTGTTTGTTTTGCGTGTTACGTTCCTATAAGCCTTTACAAGATCTTCATATTGTTTTATTATTTTTTTTCTCACACAGATGATGGTTCTTTGAAGTAGCTGAATATTCTCTTCTGGTTGATCAATTGTTCTTTTGAATTCTTGCTTACTGAGCTTCTTTAAGAATTGAGGACTGGGGAGATGATTCAGCAATTAAGAACACTGACTGCTATTCTAAAGGACCTAAACTTGATTCTCAGCATTTACATAGCCTTTCACAACCATAAGTAATTCCAGTTCTGGGAGATCAGTCACCCTCTTCTGGCTTCTTGGGTAATGGTAGATAGACATTCATGCAAGCAAACATCCCCATATGAAAAACAAAATAAATTAATTAAAAAGATGAATACTGTTCAAGATCAGACTAGTTTATAGTGTGGGTTCCAGGACAGCAAAGGCTATACAAAGAAACCCTGTCTCAAAAAAAGAAAGAAAGAAAGAAAAAAAGAAAGAAAGAAAGAAAGAAAGAAAGCAAAACAATAACAAGAACAAGAACAAGAAGAATGAAGAACGAGTATTTGAACTTTTTTCAGGCAGTTTATCCTTCTTGGTTTCCCTAGTATTATTTACCTGCCTACGATGTTACTATGACTGTGTCTTCAAAAAGGATATGCTGTGATGCTTGAAGTCTTGCTTTGATGTCCTATATTTAAAGATGCCATTTCTCATCTTCTTTACAGACTCTTTACAAGAAAAATTTTCCTCACACTAACACAGTCAAGAGATTTCAAGTAAACCAACTTGTCAGCAAATTTGGTGCCAAGTAGGCACTCTATAGAATTACCTGCTGCCCAAGGCCAGTGAGTGGGCAACCTAGGACCTGATCCTTAATTATCTACCAGATAGTTGTATAGGCAAAAGCAAGCTTGGCAATACTGATGTTAGCAGGCATCCTCGAATTTGGGTCTGTGGGACCTCCTAACAGTGGGGCAGGTGATGATTTGGGTCTATAAAAAGTATCTTGGAATGAAGATGTGTGTGAGCTAGCCTGGGGGCACATTTTATTGGATTAAGTCTGTTTCTAGGGTCCATGGGAAGTTGTGTACTTCTTTAGGTAGAGGGATGGCACCTTATGATATGCTGGATGAACTCTAAGAAAGGTTTAGTGGGCAATAAGAAATAGGCTTCCTGTGCTCTTCAATGAATTATTTTTTTTTGTCTGTATTCCTCCTAGTTATTTTAAACTGTCAGCTGGATTGCTGTACTCCTGAGAAGAAAGTAGATTTATGAGCAGATGATTATTGGAACTGATATTTCTATGAAAAACTGAATGATAAAGCTTCCTATTGTGCAATGGTGCTGAGCTCACTCAAGAAGTCTCTTAATTTTTGTGTCTCCATCTTCACTTGTCTGCCTCAACATTATTGCTGGATTGTCCAACATTTTCCTGAGACACCTAGTGAATAATCTTAATAAATTATTAACTCCCCCCAAACCTTCCATTTCTCATCTTTCTATTCTTACTTCCCTGTCTGAAATCTCCCTTGCACCCAGCTGAATTATTTTTGGGCAGTGTTACAATAATGAAAACTTTAAATACCTCAGTTAATATGTGTTCTACTTGGATATTGAAAGGACTTCCTTATTACTTGTTATCCTTTTGAAGTATGTATCTACTTTCTCTGTGTTATTTAACTGCAATATTTATGACTCAGCTTTTAAAATATCTTCGGTCTTCTTTCCTCTCACTTTCCAACTGCCCAAGGAAAAAGAGGCACTTGGATCTATTAGATTCCTTCTGAAATGGAGCACTTCGATTGGGTATTATGCTCTTATTAGATATATCTTTGGCCAATAGTCTTTTAGATATATTGTATAAAAATGTAAACTGTTGATTTAAACACCAGTGATAGTCACAATCAGTTATGAAGAGATGAATAGGATCTCATTAAGACAAATGGTAGCTATGTTCAAAAACAAAGAATGGTTGTCCAGTTAGTGAAGGCTATGAGCAGGAAGCTTTTGAGCTATTTTTCTGTTGTAATCGTTAAACAATTTGCTAACATTGTTACTTAGAATAAATACTATGAGGACTTCATTTATATAAACTTATGGGGATAAATACACAGGAAAATATAGATCCAACTGTGTTCTATATATTAAAACTAGCTGTCTAGACAACACAATTTATCTGAGGTAACGGAACTGATAAGAGGAAGAATCTAGACTGGAGTTTAAGATATGACGCTGTGCCCTGTAAATGGAGACTCCTTGTTCCCAGCTGCCCAGACCCAAACAATCACACAGAAACTGTATTAATTACAACACTGCATGACCAACAGCTCAGGCATATTTCTAGCTAATTCATATCTTCAATTAACCCATTTCAATTATTTTTGTATTTTACCATGAGGCTCATGGTTTGTTACCTCTTGCTTCCTGGGCAGCTACATGGCATCTGCCTCCTTTAGCAGCTGCATGGTATCTCTTGGACTTTGCCTACTCTCTCTATATATCTTCTAGCCTGGCTATATTCTGTCCTGCGATAGGCCAAAGTAGCTTTATTCATTAACCAATAAAAGCAACACATGTACAGAAGGACATCCCACATCAATATCCCAAAAGTGATTTCAGATTATCCTAAGGAAGATCCCTCTGCTTTCAATACAGCCTCACAGGAGGTCGGTGGCTATTTGCTGAGGATGTAGAAATATGCGAGCAGCTGGTGAATTACTGGACACAGAACACTATTGCATTGATCTTAAAATTATAGGACAGAGTGGGCATCAGCCACGGTGAGAAGAGTGCTACCGAAAAGCACCAGAGGAAGGAACAGCAGTGAAGGGAGCACAGATCATAGCAAAATAAAAGGATATGCATGTATTAAAATGTCATTGGGAAACTTGTTATTCAAGTGTTTAAAGTTGTAAATAAAAGAAGGGCCAGGAAATGTGGATTCAGATTTGAGTTTGAATTTCAATACAAGAATATACTACTTAGATTACTCAGGAACAGAATGAACCCCAGTTTATTCATAATTGGTTTTATAATCACACTTCATTAATTTTTAAGTTGTCATAGCACTATACAAGAAAGTTCTGCTCCATGTCTGAGCAACATCAAAGTATTTTATAGATGTTAATTATTATTGTGAGCTTTTCTAAATATTTTAAAAGTCTCTTAAGACCTACAGTTGTCTTTGTGCTTGGTTTTCCTACTCTGCCTCCAGAGCAATCACTACAATATGGGGTCTGATTTATTCCCAAAGCAAGAAAAATAAAAACAAAAGCTGACTGAGATGTTATTGCCTTTTATGATCCATACTCTTTTGACCAATATCTCAAAGTAATTTTCTTGTGGATATTTATAAACAACATTGATTTCCCTAGAATGAACAATGCCATGTAATCTCACCAGGTTTTAACATTTAGACTTGTTACGCGATTCAACACACGATGATGGAAATCCTATATTTGGTTCATTAAAGTACCATTAAAAACATACCAGTTTTCATGTAAATAATGAGTTATGGAAAGAAAGAAGGTTATGACAGGAAAGACAGACATGAAGGATAACTTGAGAGGTGGAGGCAAATCCAATTAATTTCGCTTTCTTTATCATTGCCTGGCCTGCAATTATTTGTAAGTAACAGCCTTCAAAAGACAGATACAACTTGCAAACAAAAATTAAAGCGTTCCCATTTTAAGACTTGGCAAAACTAAAATAATTTAATTAGAAGCATCTTAATGATTAAAACATTTTAATATTAATCACCCTCCTATTGCTACTACACATAATGCAATCAGCAAAGTCAATACAGTATACTCTTATGGTGATAAAGACCATGACACTGAATTCAATTAACAATATTTCACTCCACTCAAAGCAGCTCCCTGGCCTCTAATTAAGTGAGAAGCAGGATAAAAGAACAAAGATTTCTTGAGATCTTTTCAGAAAACTGTAAAATAGGAGAGATATGTGAAGATTATTTGATAATGCTTACTCTGGAGCAAACACGAGAATCAGTCAACAGAACAGTGATGTCACTGCCAAGACATGCGCACCCCAGAGCGCTGCTGAGGGTGCCCGCTCCAGGCTTCTTCTCATTGACTCCGATGTCCTACTGCCTGTAACAGCTGCTTTCTCCGTTTCAGTTCTATTTTCTTGACTTTTCTGAAGTTTAGACAGCTCTGTAGCTTTGTTTCCGTTTGATAATATTTTTATAGCTTCCCCCATTCTTTATTATTTCATAAATTTTGGCAGAGGTTTTATCCATTTTGTTTCCTTAAATGATTTTTCCCCACATTTCTTTATCTAGGGAGGAGGTCCACACAGGCCTAGGTATACACACAGAGGGGTCAGAGAATGCGTATTGCATCAGATTCTCTTCTTTTATGAGGGTTCTTGAATCGAACTCAGGTTATGAGTTTGGCAGCAACTGTTTTGCCCACTAAGCCATTTGTTGGCCCTCCTTTTTATTTTTGACTTAATGGCATTTTACTCCTTTTCTCATTTTGTGTATACTTTGTCAGTTTTCTGACTTCCTAAGCTGACCTCTGAGCTCATCAAGTTCTGTCTGTCTTCTTTTGGGGACTCCCAGTTTTGACGACTCATTTTTCTATGTCTTAATTTCCTATTGCTTTTGTCTTTCTTCCTTTAAAAGACTTTGGCTACATTTTAAAATTATTTTCAGTGTTTCTTCTTTCTTAATATTTATGTCTCTTCCCTCTAAATACTATTTGATATGTTTCCTCTATAAAATGTGTGATATTTAATTCTAGTATCACCTTCTGTTTTTGATGTTATAAAATTTCTAAAGCATATCAATACTTTAAGAGTCATGGAACTTAAAGAAAATAAGTGGAAGAATGAAACCACCTGCACTTTTTTTCAATGAGCTGCCTGTTTTGTTGGGAGTGAATGAGAGCCAGAGAGGATGCTGGGAGACAAGTCGATATTAGTGTTTAGTGAAAGGAGATCGTGGCTTTATTAGATGGCACACTAAAGACTAAAGACAAATACATTTAAAACAAGCATTGTGGGCAAAGCCTCATGATTAAAAATTAAGAAAAACATGAGGAAATACCAATCATGGTATGTGATTATGTAGCTTTGTGTTGTCTTTTCTGGATGTACCTGTTGGAATTAAATAATAAGAAGTACTCATAATAAACCTGGAATTTCAATTATCTAAACTCTCAACTTCACTTGTTATTTCTACCTTCAACTAAATGCACATAAAATATTTTTATTAGCTTGACATTATGAAACCCAATATTCTGAACATTACCTAGACAAATAATAATTTAGCAAAGATCAAACGGTGCAGGATCAAATTTGCATTTGAGTTTCCACAGAGATATATCCTAGATAGCAGACTTTGTGTTGTAATTCTGTGGAACATACGAGGATAACATTTCTTCTTTATTGGCAAGTGTCTCACATGGGATGGCTAAACAATGACAAAGAGTAGACAATAACACACCATCTAGTAATAGCATTTCTTTTGTAAAAGGTGTAGTGTAAGTACTATTTGACACCCACTGTTTCAGAATTCAGAAATATTTATAATATTTTTATCTAGAATTTTTATAAACAACGAGTCTAGGAAGACTTCCCGTGTTAAATGTGTGTGGGGAGATCATTCTTGGCAAAGACATTTTGATAAATGCTATTGGTCATTCTTGTTAAGACATTATGAAATTTTAGAGTAACCATTAGTAGTTAGTCTGGATTGTGTTTAATTTAAGATTTGTTGATGGAGGAGTTCCTAAAAGCAACTTTCAAAGATGACCAACAATATTTAATGATGACTGAAATTAGGGGCAAATGTAAAAGGGCTCTCTGCCACTGCTCCTGTAGTTCTTCTGCATAATTCAACAACACTTAATCAGCTCAAATGTGCCTGAATGGAAGAGAACAAAAATTGCTCGAGGGTGAAAGGGATGGGAGGGGGCAGCCCTAGAGATGGCAACCGCAGCTGTGGTTCTCCAATAGCAACAAGTGTTATGGAAATACACGTAGGCACAATCAGGTCTATGTACGACAGGAACTCGGTCTTTGGCACTAAAAGGAATAGACTTTTCACAGCTGATTTGATTTTCCCATGTTGTAAAATGGAGTGGCGAGCACATAAAGGAATTTTAAAAAGGAACCCATAGCCCTAAGGTAAGTGTGCTCTTTCTAGTACAACCACCCGCCCTCCCCGCACCCCACAGAAAGCCACCAGCAGACGAGCATGCCTAGAAAACCAACAGCTTTTACATTATTATTGGGAGATGGTTATTTTAAGCCAAGAGAGTTTTGATTCTTAAACTTGGATTTAAATTGTGCTCTAATTTGTAATATAGATTTGGATTCGTTTCCTTGGGTAAAACTCACTCAAGAGTCTCACAGCAGCTATTTTATAACCTATATATTTTAAAACTCTGTCTGACTCCCTGCTTCACAGGGCTTAAAAAACTACAAACCTCTGAGCATCCCTCTTCCCTCCCGGAATGAGTACCGTTTGTAAAGTAGCATGGCTCTGTCCTACCTAGTGAATTTTTTCATAAAGGCAAACATTAAATATCCAACAGGATAAAGTGAAATTTTGTGTAGTAATCATTGACATTAAAAGACATAGTTTCATATATTTATCAAGGATTGTTTCTGTATTGCAGTGGTGGTGCTATAACAAGATCTGTTTATTTCAATTAATCTCTATGCATTATTCAAAATATTGTCAATTTCTTATACATCAGAGTCCAAGTAGTTAAAATATCCATTGTCTTTGTCCATGCCTCTTTACAGTACATGTACAATCTCCAGCACACAGCTACGTGCTTCGTTTTTCTAGTAAGCAATAAGAATTTTTTCTTCTTTCATTGAAAAATCAAAATTATAGATATGCTTTATTATTTACTTTCCATCTCCCTTTTGTATCTGATCCAATATTAAATGGTATTTTTTAATTTTGCAAATATTTTTTACATTTAAAATGAGCACATTTCAAATTATTGAGCATTTTTATCACCTAAGTTTTCAATTACACATGTCCTCCTTTGAAACATTATTTCACATTAAAGACATATAAACACGCACACACATACACACACACACACACACACACACCCTTGAATTTGCTTAGGAAAGAAATCTATCAAAATAAATAATTCATGTTGAGATGGACTGAAATCTAGTCTTTAGAAGGTGCCAACAGATGGTTTACATTTATAGAATGCACACTTGCTGACTTCCAAACAGAAATTAAAATTCATAAAGTATATCATTAGGACTCCTCATAAGTAGCATTATGTTTATGATATGAATTTGGATTTTCCCAGGTGAACAGTTTTCATCATAATTTTACTGAGAAAAAAAGTCAAACAAATTGCTTTCCAGTTACTATTTTGTTTGCAAGTTTAAAATTAAACCTTGCTGGTGATCATCCAGCCAGCCAGGAAGCTCAGCTGATGAGGCTGTTGTCACCGTGTTCATCTCTGTTCAGAAGTGGTGCGTTTCTCCTCATTCAAACAACAGCCATCATTACAACTCATACAACGTGGAGTGTCTCCAACCTTCATTGCCTACTAAGTCAGTTAGGTTAGGAACTTTCTGCCGATATAATTAAGAGTCAGCCTTTAGCTTATGAAAGGTCAGGCAGCAAGGCTTTTTTAGTTAATTTTAGTAACTCTGGCTTAAATGTGGCCACTTAATACCAAGAAATTATAGTAACATTTCACTTCTAGTGAACCTTGCTGCTAACCTAAATGTTAACATTTACCTTGGGCAAGGCTGTGATTAGAACTGGCTCTGAGTCCCCAGAGTGATGATTTCTTGCTCATTAACGTTTCGTCTACATGATCCAAAGTAAAGTAGAATATTGTCAATTATACCCTTAGTGAAATAAAAAAAAAGGCATGGAAATCGTTAGAAATAAAATAAAATAGACCTGGGGCTTTTGTATACCAATTGTGTTCAAAGGTTTACTTGATTAGATTAATGAAATAAATGGAACAACCTCTTCAGAATGGCAGCATTTACTTGTGTCAAATCAAAGAAAAGTAAATGAGTTGGACACTTGTGGATGCTCTTACCCATGTATTCATTGCTTTAAACTATTCAGTACTTTCAGGGTTATTTTTCCATTATATTGGGTTATCCAATGCTAAAGTCATTTCAAAGAATATTAAAATGAAACCATTCTTTGAATTAAAATATCAAAATATAAATGTTTAAGCATTGTAGAAAGAAAACAACCCAGCTGTTCCAGGTTGACTTTTTGCTTTTCAGTCATTAATAAAAAAAAATGTATTAACAGTCTTTTCCTATTTTCATGTAGGAACATCGAACTGCACGCCTGGCAATATTGCTGTCTTATGATAAAGGCTAAGGAGTAGAAGATTTGAACATTCAAGAAAACAAATAAGCAAGCAAGCAAACAAACAAACAAAAAACCTTAAGAGTTGTCTTGATACTTTTGTTTTTTCACTTCATATCCTCCATGTGGTGGGTATTGTATCTAAACTCATTGAATACAGAATCAATTGAATATGTGCTATATACTTGCAAAATTCAGGACCAAGCAACACATGCTGTTAGCTTTTAAATAGATATAAACTATAAACAAAAGTGTATGCTGTGCAAATACAGCTTACGGTGCTTTTAATCTTGAGCTACGGCATGCATTATTCTTGCTGGTCTGATTTCAAAACTTCATCAGATGTTCTTTCTTGAAATGCAATCACCATTAAATGGCACTGAGAATACAAAGCAGAAATGGAGTGCCTATATAAAGCTCCACAATTAATAACTTTTAAAAGCTCTGAGAACAGGATTGTGTATACTGAACATTATTTTTTGCTGTCTGGATGGGTAGCCCAGAGACCTTGGATTGGTGCCTTGCCCAGTCGTCATCACGGGCTCCCTCCACTACAACATGGGATTAGGTGCAGAGATCCACAGCCAGACATTATTCCGAGAGTCTAAATTACAGGCCTTCAGGGGATTAAAGACTGGGTGTCAGAGAGGTGAGGATACCAGGAGAACATGGTCCATTAAATCCTCTAAGCAGGGATCGTGTGGGTTCACAGAGACTGAAACTCAATCACGGAGTCTGCATAGGACTGCACTAGGTCCTCTGTACATATGGCTAAGGACTCGAAACATTTCTTATATTAGAAAGTGTCTTTTTAATATTTCAAACACTGGGTATTATGTAAAGAGAGTCATTAACTATCAGAATAAAATAGCTTGAAATAGGACTGTACTTAGCACTTAGAAACTAAATACACTAGACTGATTTTTGATAAGAGACATTAAATGATTTTGATGTAACTGATCTAACTGTATGTCTGAAACCATTCAAGAGGAGGCAGCATTTTTAAATTTTATCATGAGCTTCCATAATTTATTACTTTTCACAGTTTTTAATCTAGACTAAGATTTTTAAAACATCCTAGCTATATCCTTCTTCAAATAGTTTGGTGGATACAAGATGTTGTGATAACAAATTTTCATCTACTGTCTGCTTATTTATTTACTCTTCTATTGTATGTACTTCAGTTCAAAGCTCATTTTCAGCCACTTGTCACAGATTGTTTTCTCTTTTGACTCCACATATGAAAGAAGCATGGTTTGGTTTTCCTCAAAAGCAGAAGTTTTGGAGACCCCAGGACTTTACAGAGAGGAAGAATGACAGAGGATGGATGCTGGTGGAAGGTATCCAACTGGCAACCTATGTTTTATGCTTTGTGGTATGACTATGTATCCTATAGCCTGGTATAGGAAGGGACCATGGAAAGATCAGTTCTTGGGATTAATTCATTTACCCATTTTTTTTTAAACAATAGTAAAACCACATACTCTCAGGCTGGCCTTAATGTCGATACAGAATTGATAAGTAGAGGAAAAGAAGTATTTGCTTCTTGGGACCTAGTAACCGGTGATGGCACATTTTGAGATGCTTCTGTTATTTGTTCTTTAAAGCAGGAATCCTAAAGGCTATCAGGAAGTGGTGGTTCCAGCTGAGGACAGCACCTGGATAAAGGCACAATTCTTTGAGTGAACAGAGATCACCAACAAACAAGGGCCAAATCATACAGAAGGCTCTGGATTTGTGTTTGTTGATGTATGATTTACATAAGTGAGAAGCATCCCTATTTTCCTTTGGAGAGATCTTATGGGGGCAGGAATTCAAAGAATTTCAGCATCACAGTGTGGTGGCTGCTCTGTGAGCCACCTCACCTTGGACCTTGCAGCTCATGAACACACCCACATGACTGCAGCTCAAGTAAGATTTGTTTGGAGTAGAAAGCTGTCCAATTGTACAGTACTGAATTAGTACATTTAATCACGAGAAAAAGGTTGCTATTATTGATTTAAACCACACACGATATTTTGTTATTGGTGTTGTTTGTCCACACAGGGTGTTTCGTGTACCCCTGACTGACCTGGAACTTTCACTGTACACCATGTTGGCTTTGAACTCAGAGATCTGCACGCTTCTGCATTCTAAGTGAACATTTGAGTTGACTACATACCTTAATCATGAAGAACAAAAATGAAAACTTAAACAGAAATAGGGTTTCCCTCTAAGATAACTTAAAATTTTTCATGTTGACCTTCTGATGAACCCGAGTGGGATATAGAAGAAGATTGAGGATACTGTTAGTGCCTGATACAAGTGTGTATCTTTCTGTTTAGGTTTCCATCTTTTACAAGAGTATATATAACGGGCTAATCCTACAGTCTAAATTTACTGTTTCCAAGCAGACATCAGCTAAACACAGCCCTGAAACTTTCACGAACACTACACATTGGATCACTTTTTAAAATTTCATTTGGTAACACCACAGGCAGGCTTGTGGTTATTATTTTTTGGTTCTATCATAAATACCTTTGGCTTCAGGGCATTTTTCTATATCTGAAGTGTTCTCTCTTTTATTTTCTTTTAAAATATTTATTTTCATTATTTCTACTTATTTGCCTTTATGTGGATATGTACACCCAAGTACAGTTCTTATAGATGCCGGAGGTTTCTGATCCCATTGGAGCTGGAGGTATAAGTGAATTGTGAGCACTTGGACATGAGTGCTAGGGACTGAATTTGGGTTCTAGAAGAGCAGTGGACTTTTTGAACAGCTTAGCCATCTCTGCAGTTTGTTATATTTGCTTTTAGAATGTCTGCCCTAGTCTTAGGCCATATGTTACTTTGTCTTAAGCCCATCCCCTCCTTTGCTGTCCTGTCTGTGCTTACAGAGCACAGAACGTGTTGTGTGTGCGCCTGCTCTGCTGTACAGAAGTCACTCTCAAGCTTGCTTTGTGCTGTCTGTCTCCATCCTTCTTTTAACCAAATTAACGCCCACATGTCCTTCCGGGGAATCTTTTGGAAAATCCCTCCCTACTGCTACACCATGGCTTATCTATATATACTACACTATCTAGTCTCGCACTATTAATTATGTTTTCCAAACTGTGATATGGCCTGCTGTTTGTATCTGTCTCTCCACTCAGCCTCTGCATTACTCAAGGCAAGAACGACACCTCCTTATCTCTACTCCTGGCTCAACAAAAATATTGTACACACAGTAGACTTATTACAATATTTGAGTATAATTATAAAAATAAAAGGTCCAATTAATTATGTCCAATTTCTATATGCCTTTTCTTAACTACCATATTTATTCTGGCACCGTGGGGACATACACTCTCTCACAAACTGGGGTGCTGCTGCCAGTTTTGGTTTGTGGCTTGCTTCTTACATGAGACATACAGCGAGAACAAAGGTAAACAACGCAGTTGGGGTAGTGAAAATAGTTTCTTTTTTTCTACTCCAGACAAAGTAGGAAAATGCTCTTGCATGTATGTTAGTGCTATGTAAAAAGTAGCTTTCCCCCAAAGAGTAATCTATTCTCCGTCCATTCGCTTATTATCTTTACAAGGCAAGTAGCTATAAGTGTATGTGGAAGCTATCAGTCTCTTAAAGATGGCTTTATAAATCTGTTTTTTGTCTGTAGGCCTTTAAATTATACCTAAATAACACAGTTATATTTTTGACTGATTGATGCTAAGAATTTTGCTATTACAGCCAAACATGACATTTTGTATTATGCACTTTTTTTTAGCATTTTTAAAGAATGAAATGCTTTTCTATTTCTTGAAATGATTTTCACTTTGATTTTCAGCCAAATATCTCAAAAATCCATAGCTCCTAGAACTCACAGCAAATACACGTGGCTGGCTGCTCTGCTGTATGCTTTAAAGAAAGCTAATATATTGATTAATTTTTAGACGAACATCCATAAACTGCTGTGTCTGGAAAAAAATGTATGCAGCTCTGAGGACTAGAAATGATGTCACTTTGTTGCAGCAGGAAAAGATTTCTGTGGGTCTGGACTTTGAGTATTGCTATTGAGATTTTGAATACCAGTGTGCTAAGCCAGACAGCACTATTTATCCAACAAAGCTGAAAAAAAAGGGGGACAATATTCAGGCCAATCCAGTTCATATGCTTATGTGCTTTTACTGCTTAATTTGAAGTACGGTTGTTATTTAATACACTACAGAATGTACATTGGTTAACTAAGTGGATAATACTGCTCACTTTAACCCAGTTTTATACCTTAAAATGCTCTTTCTCTAGTTGATGCTCAAGACTGAATCTAGGATTTTGAGAGTGCTAGACAGGCTCTGTATCCCTGTGCTACATCCAAGCTGTACTGTGCTCTTCAATCCATTGCCAAGACTAAGGAAGAGACTTTAGAATGAAAGGGGTGTGGCCAGCTTTAGTAGGAGTAGAGGTTTTCCTTTTGACCTCCTTGCCATACAAGATGGACAAGCCAGTTTGTATTTGTGAATATTTGCAACACAAGAGACTTTGGTGTGGAAGTAGATGCCACTGAGGTCTTCTATGGTGCTCTAGAGTAAGGTTATCATAAATTAGTTGATGCTTTTCTTAACACATTTTAGAAGGTCTCATGGCTACTTCAACCAGCAATAATAAGACAGCAATGACAACATCAAAACGAAAAACCCAAACCACAAACTCCAAGTAGAATAAAATAGAGGAGAATTGTGCCAATCCTTGGATCAGACAGCAGAAGTCGTCTCAAGCAGTTTCTGTACACATTTTAAAGCAACTCCTAGCAAGTGCACAGAATTGCCCAGAGGCAGTTTCATTGGTTTGTTTGGTGTTGACTTGGAGGAAGCAGTGTGCGTGGTGGGCATTTCACTGCTGTGAGCCACAGGCACAGTATGGTTTTGAAGCTATATTTTTCAGGGGTGTTCTCTGAGTTCACCATTTCTCTCACTCCCCTCCTGAGTCTCACAGCAAATCAAATAGATGGTCCCAGGATACAACCTTATATTCTGACAGAGTTGGGGCATCCTGGGTCAAGGTGATTGCTGGATGGGGAAAAAAAAAACATTCAAGGCTGCAAGCACACTACGATGAGCTGCAGTCCACAGAAACAGAAACACGATAATTCTGCACAACCTATTTATCCCCATTATTATATTTGTTAGGGAAATGGTGCTTTCTCTCTTGAAAACATTATAATGTTATCTCAGTTCAAAATAAATATTAAAATCAAGTGCATATGGGCAGTTTTATGACTTTTTAAGTAGGTGACTATTTGATTATTTCACTAAAATCTTGTAGCACAACAATAAGATGGAAAACCAGTAAGACGGCCGGAGAGCAACATGCAAGATACTGACCTTTCTAAATCAAGTATCATTGATTTCTCTGCCTGTCACTTAATGTAGCTTAAGATTTATATTTTGCTGCTGTAAGGAAAGACATTCTTGAAGTTATTTAACAGTAGAAATATTTCATTATCAATGTATGGTTGCATGGTTGTGGCATGATAATGTCAAACTTTATTGGGCTCTAACCTTATTATACCCTCAGAGGTCATGGATGCTTCTCAAGACAGTCACCCCATTATTTTTTTTTTTGTAGCTTTCAGGCTGGAACTCAGTGCGTTGTACATTCTAGGCAAGTTGTATAGCACTGACCAACACATCCGCCTTGCTCTCCACTTTCCCTGGACAATGTTATATTCTCTCTTCCTCACTGGTAATGAGCTCCTCATATTCGTCATCTCTTTGCCTGCCCAGCTGGCACAGACAACTGCAGTTCCTGATGTGCCTCTCTATGCCCCAACCTTCAGTGTCAAAGCCACTGATCAGAATGTAATCAGTGTCTAGGCTTTTATCCAGAGAGCTGTGCAAAGCCTGAAATCCCATGGGTTCCTAGCAAGTGCTGTAGCACCTTAGTTGTTTGAGACGGGCTTTTGTGTGTATCCCTGGCTGTCTGGGAGCTCTCTATGAAGATCAGGCTGCCCTCAGACTCACAGAGATCTGCCTGCCTCTGTCTCCTAAACTCTGCAATTAAAGGTGTGGTGGCAAGTGCATTCCTTTCAGAAGGAATTGTGGGTAATGTAGCCTTTGACTGTGTCATCCCAGTTTAAACACACTTTTATCCCCATCTCTTATGTCCATTTTTACATGACCTCAAGACACCATTGGTAGATATGTTTTCTCATTGCCTGGTGAGACATTCATCTGGTCATTTACTTATTAGACATATACTGGGAACTTGCTGCCTGTGAAGACCTGACCTGGGATTTGGGGAATTCCCAGTGATACTTTAGAGGGCCTTGTGTCTTCAAAACTTTTAGTGAGCAATGCTTCATATAAGCAAATCCATAAATGTGATATAAAAATTAACTTTTCTGAATAGAGAACACTTAAACAATGCTTATTTATAGTTCAGGATAGATGAAAGTAAAGTGAAGATAATGACATCTTGCCTACTTTATAGTATTGGAATATTCATAATGTAGTAAGGGATATGAGAATTTTGAAGCTTTAAAGGGGAAAACTTATCAGTACATGTTTTGAGAACAGAGCTCCACAGGAATACTGCCTTTTATATATAAAGAAGAACTTAGAAATTGATAACACAGCAACATGTTTAGTGAGTTGAATTATTTAGAACATTTCACAAAGGCATCTTATTTGAAAAAGAAAAGGTTGTGGTAAAATGAAAATTTACTTTCCCTTAAACGTTTTAGCAAAATTTGAACTTCTATTTCAGCACAAATGACAAGAAGCAGGAGAAGCAGTGTTGCAAGCTTTGGATGATTTCCTACAGGCCTCCTACCTCTCAAGGTCTTCGTCTCCCTTCGAACTTTAGATAATTGCAGCAGCAGATCCGAAGGATTGGTGTAGCTCTAGGGCTTTTCTGTTGCGTTTTGTCCAATCGGTCTAGCGCTTACCTGTCATTACAGAGGCTGCGGTGGACGCACACATTTTAGCATCAAACCACAGTTTAATAACAGGGCACGGAGGCCGCAGAGCCTCCTGACTCTGTTCCATTACTAATTTATCAGGGGCTAAAAGCAACCAAACTGAGGATCCTGGGCAGACAATGGGGCCTTTGAGGGGCAAAGCAAAAGGCATCTAAAAGGAAAGCATTTCCATTCTAAAATAGCGGCACGCACAAGGCCTGAGTGCTCGGAGAGAAAGAAAGCCCAACAGGAAAGGTATTCTTGGCTTAAACACACCAAGCACAAAGGCTTTTAGTGGGGACCCGAAGAAACAGAAAACAGTTCCCTATAAACTGGGTTCACTGTTGTCCCTGTCTGTGTCCATGCCCCTGAGTTTGTGTGTGTGTGTGTGTGTGTCTGAGTATTTATTATTGTTCAGGGGGTAAGGGTAAAGGCAAAGACAACTTCTCAATGTCGACTCTTTTCTGGTGACAATGTACTTTTTATATCTGCTAACCGGGATAAAGAAAGCAGTGGAGATATTGCTATGTTCTTTCCCATTTTGGTTCTAGAAAGAGCACATACTAATCTAAAAACCCTTCATTCGTGTGCTGATAAGTGGAATGCTTTTGTCTTCTACTTCTTGGATGTGCTGGTAGGCATGCAGTAATGTTTATGTATATCCATGACTTAGTCTGATTAAAAAGAAAAAAATGAGATTAAAGAATAACTTTTCTACTTGTTCTTTGCCCACTGTCTCTGATGAATACTATGGTGTGGAAGTGCACTGACTATTTGGAGAACAAAATGAATTCACAGCCTGCGGATTTAAAGCGTTATAAATATAGACACGAACCAACCTTTTAGTGCAATCCTCAGGTGGACAGAAGGACTGTTCTGGGATTCTTAGGACTAAAGGTTTCTGTAGAATTTCTACACGGATGCTAGATACCATGTAGATCTATGTAACATTATCAGTTGAAAGAAACTGATGAAAAGCACATTACAGACCTGCACAGACTGTAATCACAACATCTAAAAAGAATTCATTATTTGTGTTCAGAGAAACCACACCTTATGATCATTTGTCTGCCGATCTTCTGCCTTGGACAGAGTTCTGTACAGGGTCACTGGAAGCTTGCATTGCGCAGTCCTGATCTTCATCTGGTGCCTCTGAGCACTTCCTAACTACGGCCACTGTTCTCTAAGTCAGATGTCACCCACAAAGGGTTCATTTGTGTTCCTGTGCAACAAAGTCAACCTTACAGGAAGCAAGAACGGTTTAAATGTTGCTGCTTTTTAACTATTGAACAGCTTTAGCAACTTCCTCCTACGTTCACAGTGGCCACAGTCACAATGTCTACCACCATGGAGCCAAACCTGTTCCTGCCTTTTTAAACCTTTATGTAGAAATAGAGCCTCTGCTGAGTTGCCCAGGGTGACCTTGAACTCTGCAGTACTTTAGGCAAGTGTTCTCCTACTGCCTCAGAATCACAAATAGCTGGAATGATAGCTCTGCACTACTGGACCTGGCTAACTCAGCATCTTGAAACAAAAATAAAAAACTTCAATTAAAAATCTTTTCTGAATACTCACAGTTTTTGATAGAGAAAGAGGTTATATAACTTATCGGTTTCAGAACTCAAAATCAAAGCCTGGTTTTGGAGAGTACACTAAATCCTAGAGCAATTTTGGATAATAATCATAGTATCTGATGTACCCGAATGAGAAAATGAAGAGAATAGCTCAGCATGCACCCCACTCGTTGTTCTGGTTTCATCAGCAGTCTGGGAGTGCTAACAGGACACGGGATATATTCAGCCATCTCATATCAGGGCTAACAATACAAAGAGGATATGAGATATATGCAGCTTAACTTATGGACTCAGTTCACCGCTCTAGGGTTAGCTTGTATTGATCATGCTTTAGAGACAACAGGCGGTAGTGCTAGTTTTAAGACTGTTTTGGGATATTTCTGAGTCTTCAAGTAATAATATTCCAAACATGGGTGTGATTGAAGTGATCACTACGTTATGTCTTGTTATGCTCAAACTGTCCTTTTCAAAGGGTTCTTCTTTTTTGTTGTTGTTGTTTTTGTTTTTTCTGGTTTTTCGAGACAGGGTTTCTCTGTGGTTTTTGGAGCCTGTCCTGGAACTAGGATCTAAAAGGGTACAAATACCTACTATGTGGCTATTAGTAATATATATATATATATATATATATATATATATATATA
>NC_022009.1:77159382-77249235 GCF_000317375.1 Microtus ochrogaster
ACCTAAATATGTAACTAACTAAATTTTAGTTCATATATTTCATATTAGTTCCTAAGATGAGATGGAATATGTGTGTGTCATTAAAAAAGTCCCATTTGAGTATTAGCTGTCAATCTATCTATCACCTATCTGTCTATCTATCTATCTATCTATCTATCTATCTATCTATCTATCTATCTATCTATCTATTTTCTATATACATACATTTTTCTCTATATGTGTGTATAGACAGACAGACAGACAGACAGACAGACAGACAGACAGACAGACAGACAAATAATCTATAGGACAATATCCCTCAGTAATCCTTTAAGACTTAACTCAGGAATTACTTCTTAGAGGGTTTTTAATTTTTCTTGTTTTGAGAAAGCTTGTTTTAGATCTGTGCAATGATGTCCCTTTCTGATAAGCATGGTGGACTTGGGCCAACATGAGAGCACCATGGTTGCCTGGTTTTTGTGTGACTGTTCCACAGTTTATAATAGAAAGTGTTTGCTCATGTGGCCGTTGACTGCTGGGAAATCACTCCTCAGAAGGAAGGATGTGTCAACCTTATGGCTTTCAGCATCACTTCCAGTAGGATGCCAGAAGATGAGGCCAAGGGATAACCTCTGTGTTTGTTGATAGACTCCAAAGATCTTGCTTTGCTTCTGAACAACAAATGATTCACTTAATAGAACCAGCCACAGTATTCCTAACAAAATGCAGACTCACCCCCCCCCCATTATTTCCTCTTGGTAACAGTCAATGATTCATTGTTATCACAGATTCACAGTTATTTATCCAGCATGAAAAGACTCTTATGCACTGACTCCACCCTAGTTATTGTACTCCTGAAATCTTTGTACATGTCTGCTTTCCTCAGGGACTTCAAGTTTTCCATTTCTTGCTCTCTATTGGTTTTTCTTCTGTGTGTTTCTCAGTTAAGACGGCTGTAATAAAATACCTGGGTGACTGAAACAGCTACATGCCTTTCCCAGACTAGAAATCTGTGATGTTCAAGATCAACGTGAAAGTAGATTCCATCTCTGTGGAGAACCTCTTCCTGGTTTGTAGCTGTTGTCTTCCTGTAGGTTCTTCACCTGGTGTCACAGAACAAGGTTTGGGTTTTTTTTTAGTTACACCCAAATGCCCAAACCCAGTCATTCACCAGGGCTCTAATGTCAAGATTTTACTCAGGTGTATTTAGGAAACACAAACTTTATTCCATCATCATTCATGTGTATGACTTTGTTACAAACGACTTTTTTTTTTTTTTTTAGTTTGAAGTGGCCTTGCTCATTTGTATACATTAACTGATTAAATATCACCATCTCTGAAGTGTCCCCCTGTCACTTTTGAGCAGAGATAAGTAATACTTCATTGGTAGCCATTGCTTTGAACATATATAACTTTTAAGATTACTGGCGTGAGATGTCAGCTTTGCTTTATTTTATTATTTTAATGACACGAAAATTTAAACTTTTCTGATTTTATGCAGGTGCCAAATCTCATCTCTCTCCATAGCTGCCGCAGTGGCCATAGTACCGGCAGGGGAGAGTCACCAAGGGAGAATCCTCTGGAGTGAGACATTTAACATGTTTGAGAGGAGCATTTTTATTTCAGCAAATGAAACACACAGTCCTTGCTCCTAATTTGACACGAATCTATCTCTTTGGTAAAACCAGGCTTACACTTATGTCTTTTCAGTTTCCCCTCTAATTGCTTTTCATCTGGGCAGAGTAGAGCAGCGTTTAGCAGGCCCTTAATTGCATCATGTGTGAGCGAGTCAAACGCTGTCCATGTGGGGAACTTTTAATAGCTCCGATTCACAAAGGTCTCCGGCTGCTAGAAAGGCCTTGCTTCCTCTCCCTGTGGCAGATGACAAGAAGTGCTGAAACAAATCGTGTATTTTTTACAAAACCAAGCAGAAATTCCTAGTCGCCTTTATTTAAGGACTGTACCTTGCCAGTGATTCCTGCCAGTAAGAGAAGTCAAGACGTCACGAAACATCTCAATATCAACTTAGGAGTGCCTGAGTATCTGGATAAATGCAGGCAAACTTTACAACAATGCACTTGGTGAATGACACAGTAAGCTGCCTTTCAGTTGGGTCTTTTTACCCTAGGTTGGTGGTTAATCCTTAATTCAGAAAAAAAAAAGCCAAAGAAATTAAATTTGAGAAGAAATAAATTTTGTTGTTCTCTTAGATTCTAACCTTATGAACTCTAGTGATATGCTTGGTATAACACAGAATTTTTTTTTAATTTCTAAAACTTACATGACATGAAATTGATATTACAGTGACATAAATAGTTGAAGTTTAGATATCTTAACCAGATATGGTTTTATGTAATTTGGATGTGGTAAGAACTTCAGAAATCTCTCCATTACCCCATGCAATACAATCTTCATTCCTTATAATAAAGGCAAGTAAACATATTCATCTTCCTCACAGAGCTTCAGAATGACATAGTTCCAGGATGGGGTTATAGTTCACTATGAAATTTTTGACTACCTTGCACAAGGTCCTGGATCTTTCCTCAGTTAAAGAAAAAGAAACGTAAGTCAATCATACAAATAATTTTCTCTTATATCCCCCTTTTGTTGTTCATCGTAAAAGTATTTAATAAAATACATATCTTATTACTATATGATAGGAAATTATGAAGTTAATATTCTTATGCTTTAAGATATATTTTTATGTATATATGGTGTGAAAGATTATTCAGAATATATTTTGTTATACATGTACACAAAAATATTAGAAAGATAATGCCTATATTGTAATATTCTGAATAATTTTTAGTATTCTTTGGTGCTTATGAGCATTCTAAAAATGACTACTTGACATTTATGATTTGGAGTCTTTTCTGTTACTTTTAAAATAAAATTAATTATGATTGGCTATAATCACCTAGTTTTTAGTATTCCCTCCAAATGAAACTCTGTACTGTACTGCACAGGGAGAGCAGCCTATTTCCTTTCCCTCAACCTTCCCAGTCTCTTGGTACTACCACTGTATTTTGAATTTCTATGAGTTCAACATTAATTTGAAATTCTCAGATGATCAGTGATAGACAGTGTTTTCTTATGAGTCTATCATCATTTGTGTCCTTCCTTTTGGGAAATGTGTACAGATACTAACAGTCACTGCCAAGTGTCCAAAGACATTGTTTTTTCAGAAGAAACAAAAGCCGTTTTCAAGTCCCTATGAAAATACAAGGCCCCAAGCATCGCAAACAATATTGAAAGCTGGAGGTACAACAGTGTCTGACATTAAAGTGTGGTGGAGTGCAGGCACCAGAGAACGGAACGGGAATAAAATTTGGTACTTTAGCCAATGGAGTGCGGGACACAAGGGCTGGAGACAATCAGGGTGACTGATTCGCACCTAATATGTCTAACCGCCCCCCCCAAAGGAAAGCAGAGCCTCTTCAAAGACCACAATGGGAAAGTGTCTCACACTATGGGCAGACATTAAAGAATTTAAATATAAATCCCCTTAAACTCTAAAACTACTGCAACTTGACATAGGAACCATAGTCCAGGACTTCTGTCTGCAGTGAGGCTTTAGATCTGACCCTCACACTCCAGAAAGACCAGAAAATTGCAAGTGGGCTTGCATTGAGTATCAAAGCTGGTACTTAGGCAAGAGTAAAATCAACAGAGTGAGGGGAAGGGCTGCAATGGGAGACAGCATTTGCCAAGTCTAAAGGTTAGTAGTCAGAGATAGGTTGCTCAGACAGCTTGCTGCTACACAAAACAGATGATCGATTAAATGGATAAAAGTTCATCTCTATTGATCTTTATTTTTAAAACAATGAATAGGTCTGAGTGGGATGGCACATACCTTTAATCCCAGGGGAAGACAGGTCTCTGCGAGTTCAAAGCCAGCCTGGTCTACATAGAAAGCTATAAGCTATCCAAGGTTACAAATGAGATCTTTTCCAAAAGCAAGACAACTAACCAACCAACCAACCAAACAAACAAACAAACAAAAACATGCATTTTTGATGTGGAATTTTCTTCTGTATGCTGTGACCACCATTAATAAATAAAGGCACTAACTGCTTTGGGCCTATAGCAGAACTATAGGGGAACAGAGCAAAGCAGGGAAAAGTAAGCTGAATTTTAGGAGAAAGGGGGCGGAGTCAGAGAGAAGCCATGGAGCCTCTGCTGGAGACAGACATGCTGACAATTTGCTGGTAGGCCACGACCTCATGGTGATGCACAGATTAATGGAGATAGGTTAAATTAATATGTAGAAGCTAGCTAATGAGAAGTTGGAACTAACGGGCCAAGCAGTGATTTAATAATATAGTTTCTGTGTGATTATTTCAGGCTGAGCAGCTGTTAACCAACAAGCAGCTTCATAACAACACATTTTTCCATTTCTAAATATTACTAAGTATACTTTCTTACAGTATATTCTTAGAAATCTTATCAATGAAGACTTTTTATATTGAATGCAGATAGCTTAATTTTACTGAGGTCTTCTAGATGTTTCTTATTGATTTGATGTGTGTATATTCTTTCAGAATGGAGCTTCTAAACTATACAGCTGTTGCCTGAACGCTGCCAAGTTGTTGAGAGTCGGCTCACTGACTGACAGACTGCATCACAATTACTCTCCAGCAGGGCGTTTTCTGATTGTTACTGGGGTAAAGCATTTGGAAGAATACAGCAAGGGTTTCATAGAGAAGATGCCCTTTCTCCTGGATAGTGAAGCTGCCCATCCCATTCATCTTTTCCAAGGCATATTGAGTATAGCAGAGGAAAGACAAAAAGCCAAAATTAAATGCATAGATGTTTCCTGGAGCCAGGGAAATGCTAGTCTGAGAACCAAGGCTCATGGATCATTCTACGGATGAAACATTTATTTCACTGATGTTTATGCCAAACTGCACCTGGTAATTCATACTCTGTATTAATCACACAGAGATATGGATGAAAAGCCCAACATTAATTTCTCTATACTTTAAAACAATTATGATGCATATTTTAAGTATTATATCTATATGTAGAGTTATTATATACATTATTAAAATGAGAAAATATATTTATTAGTTAAATCTTCACTTAATGTATTTGAAAAGTTTTAAGCAGCGTTTTAATAGTTTTCTTGCAATAAATTTGAATGCTGAAATGCCCAATATCTTTTTTATATTTTAAATATTTTTTAAAGGTACCTCTCTCTAGAAGGAACCTTTTGCTTTTGCTATATTACCTAAGACTATTACCTATTACATAGGCATCAATGGATGCATTATGAGTTTATGTTATTTTCTAATTCCCCTTAGAAAATGACAGCAGTTAGATGCTGGAATGTGTTTTGGCCACTGACCCACAAAGTTTCAATGTCTGAAATCATTATTTCTATCACCACAGATGAAGCCTTTTCAGAAATCTTTTAGATTGCACACAGCACCTGGGAACTATCCTGGCACAGGGTTATGTGGTCTCACTTCCCATCCCTGAGTGCTGTGAGCATCATTCTTTGGAATTTCTGGATTCTTATAACTAGGGAAACTTGAGAGATTGTGTGGCTTCATTTGTCAGCATGGTAGCAACCTCGGTATTTTGGCATGTCGACTTTGAATAGTAACAGAATACCGAGAAGGTGTTACTTGGGTTCCAAAGCCTTGCCCCGAAGAATATGAGAGAAAGCAAAATTTGCAATTCAATTGCTCTGTATTTTATGCCAACTATTCTATTTTAAAAATGAGGAGGGAGTTGGAATAGGAATTGGGTAAATGTTCACATGATAGAAAAGTTTGCCTACTTATTTACAACTGACCTTATTTGTACTCATTACCCTAAATTCTCATTTTGTATTTCCTGAGCTCTGTTCTAAAACGCAAAACTTTAATTTTTTCCCCCAGATCTTTCTGTATAAAACTTTTGTAAATTCACTGAACATTTAATGTCTGGATAAATTCTGAGATTCCAGACTGTTTCAATAACTGTGGTTATAAATACATAAGCATATTATAACTTAACATATTTTGGTTATTTTTAGAAATATAAACTATGTGCCAAAAACCTTAGACAATTTTAGAAAAGCAATTCAATGGACAGAATGGCACTAATGGCACCGTTTTTTTTTTTCCACCTGCAACCAACACATTGGCCACTTCCATTACTTTTCTTATTGGTCACACTTTCTTAAGTAAAGTGATATATACACATATGGACTTCTGAAAAACATGTTTATTTTTGGTATGTGTTGGGGTGGAAGGAAAATAGAACCATATAATCTGGACCAACTCTTTCAGCATTCAGATTCCGTGACTATGCTTTCCAATAGAAAAATAGGTTCATTAATTCTTAGTAAGGTAGCATGGAATATTAGGCTTTACAGATTCAAAAACTCAAATATGGTTTTAAAAATGTTGAATATGAAGAATATAAGAGATGCCAAAATGCCATCAGTTTCTTTCATATTAGTCTTTGTATTTTAGAGACTTTTGTTTTCCATGCTTCAAGATTTCCCTCTTTTGAGGGCAGGAGAAAATTTCATAGGGCTTAATGTCACTATTTTGCAAGTGCAAAATGTTTAGTGGGACTTTGCAGGAATGTCTGAGTTGTGGATGCTGGGGTGATCGTGGTTGGCATTTGGTGGCCAAGCAATACAGTCTTGTTGGTTTAGTACGTATCTATATTTCCTGCTGCTATCTTTCACCTACCGTCACTGCACATCTTAGAGGACAGATAATGAAATCAAGTCATTCTCAGCACAAGGTAGTATGTGTGCCTCACATGATATTGGGTCTTCGCCAGGGATATGGCAACTCCGAACCTTTGATCAGTGCATCCTTACACCTTAGGAGAATTATGGGGCTGGAATAGAGAAAGGTGATCCTGGCCTCAAATAGGGGTATTAAAAATATGTCATGCATTACTCTGTGATATGCCTGGATACAATTTTTAATTCCTAGAAGGACAATCTGACCTTATATAGGGCACGGTAAAGAACATCTGAAAGACTGGAATTTGACACATGATTTTATCCCTGGCATGGACTCATTTCCTCATCAATCCTTTTGTAATTACCTAGAGCATGTAATGGGCAATCCCAGCATAGCCATATCTGCTTCCCTCTAGGCAGATGCCTGAAAAACCTTCATACTTCCTACGCTATCAGGATTAGGAACAGGAGTGATGGCAAACATCAAAGCCAGGAAGCATGTAAGAAATTGCTCATGGAAAAATTACCTCAAATTTTGAGCATGAGCACATTACTCAGCTCTTTGACAATTTCTGAGGTCCATTCCTGAGACTTATATTTCTTGGCTCTTATATCTTTAGTTTGCTACGGCCTAGAAGGTGAGGATCAGAACATGCTCATTCATTTCACATTTTACTTGTGTGTGTGTGTGTGTGTGTGTGTGTGTGTGTGTGTGTGTGTACAATAGTAAGAGCAGGTATATGTGGAGGCCAGAAGAGGAAATCAGATACCCCAAAACTTAAGTGCTTGAAACCAAACTCTAGTCTTCTGGAAGAGAAGGATACATTTTTTTAACTACTAAGCTATCTCTGTAGCACCTACAATGCTTATGTTAAAATCATTTCTAGTGCTTGAGGTATATTTCATACATTCAATTTAAATTCTTAAGTTGAAGAGAAATCATTCAGGTATTGATTACCAGGATGTATTTCCAAGAGTTAGTTCTATTTGACAATTGCTGCCTTTAATTTTTAAAATTACCTATCATATATCATCTTTCTTCCTTCCTTCTTTCCTTTTTTTTCTTTCTTTCTTCCCCCCTCTCTCTCTGTCTTTGTTTATGTCTAGAATCTTTCTTTCTTCTCCCTCCTTCCTTCCTCCCTCCCCCTTCTTTCTTCTCTTTCTTTCTTTCTTTCTTTCTTTCTTTCTTTCTTTCTTTCTTTCTTTCTTTCTTTCTTTCTTTTGGTATGTGCGTGTATGTGTGTGTATACCCTGTATACCCATTTACATATATGCATGTGAGCCCAGGCATGTGTGTCACAGAACATATGTGGAAGTCAGAGACAACTCTTGGGAGCCAGTTCTCTCCTGTCCATGACTCTGGGGATCACACTCGGGCCTCTACATAGGCACCTCTCCTCACTGCTGAGTCAGTCATTCATTAGCTCTGCTATCATTTTATAGAGTTAGAGAAAAAGTGTTCCTTGCACTCTCAATGATGACCTATTATTTTCTTCCTGGCAACTCTTTGTCCCTGATTTTCCTTTTTTCCCCTTTTAGCCATTAACCGTGCTCATGGCCCCTTCCCTTCTTCCTTTGCTTTAGCACTGGGTCCTTGTAGAGTAGCCAAAGTCAGCCTTTGGTTGTTAGTCAGACTCCATGGGCAATTCCCTCAATGTTGTCACTGTTTTCATGAAAGCAACCAAATGTATAGCCAATAGACCAGCTGGAAACCTCTCCGGAGATAGACACATCCAAACAGGCGGATCCTCGACATGTTGTTGTGGGTCAGTGTGGTTCTGCTACCAGAAAGAACAGCCTACACCCATATGCACTGTTGCTCCTGTATGGACGGCTTGCAGGAGCATCCGCACGGCCTGGGTCTCAGCCAAAACTCATCCCTCCTCACATACAGTGAGGCGGAGACATGATGCGACAGCGATTTGGAACACTGTGTGTGACATGCTGTTTCTTGGCATACTTCTTCAGAAAGGAAGAACAGGCTCTGCTAGGCTCCCTAAGATGATTGTTTAGTACAGAATCAGTCATTCAAAATGACGAGAGATTCAAAAGCAATTGGTAGCTTTACTGTTAAACTTTGTATTGGAGACTTTCTGAAAAATTATTTTGGAAGCTTGTAACAGAGACTCATGTTTGGGGGACAAAACCCCCAATTTTTAAATATTCTTTTTAGGATGTGTATAAGTTGATTTTACCAATAGTATGAATACATTTCTCCTTGTGTTTAAGTAGAGAGGTATGTGAGGAAACACTATTAAAGTGCTTCGTAAAGACAGAAATACATGTGGATGTATTTTACAAACTGATTTTAAACAAGAAAAATATGCTGCATGAGTACACAGTTACATTTCAGTCTATACTGCTAAGACACAATTTCTTAATAACCTCTACACATTCTACTTTGAAGATGGCTAATATGGGCTAAAAATCCAGGCACACTCAGGAAATGTCTTTTCTTAAAGGATAGCACCATTAAGAAGTTACTACATTACTTTCATCTTAAAAACCTTTCTATTTCCTTATCAATGTAGTATAAAAATAAAGGAAAAATGTATAAGGAAAAGCTGTCTCAGTCTTCAAACAAAAGTATTTCTGTACAAATAATGAGGTTGAAAAGAAGTGTCTTTAGTTTCCCCAGAAAAATCCCTTCATAATACAGGTGAGATTTGACAAGTTTGGTATCATTTCTAAGGAGAAAGAAAGCATTTTTTTTCTTTTAGACTTATAACATGAGAATGTTAAACCAGAAGAGAAAATTGTTGATTCATTCTAATGCTTGTGTCAAATCAAATGTTTTGACTCATTTTGGAATGTCCACACCACTGCTTTAGATTTGGGGCATCATGGACAACCTGACACCACCAATTCTAGCTTTCAGAGGTGACTTCTCATCCCTGGGATGAGGTGATAAACAATAAAGGGTGATGTAGGAAGTCCTTATGTATATGTGTTGCTTTCATCGGTTGATGAATAAGGCTGTTTTGGTCAATGGCTTAGCAAAATGAAATCAGGCAAAACATCCAAACAGAGATAGAGAGTAGGAGGAGTCGAAGAGATGCCATGTAACTGCCAAAAAAAAAAAAAACAAAAACAAAAAAACAAAACAAAAAAACAAACAAAAAAAAACGTACCAGAACCTTGCCAATAAGTCACAGACTCATGGGAATACCTAGATTAGTAAAAATGAATTAATTTAATAGTTAGAGTTAGCCAATAAGAAGCCTAAGACATTGGCCAGACAATTGTAACTGATAATAAGCCTCAGAGCGGTTATTTCCTAAATGGTTGTGGGAACTAGTGAGCAGTACCCGGTGGGTGGTGAAAAAACCAGTCCAGGGGGACCAGCTGGACAAAAATACTTCCAGTCACAAAAGGGACTGTGTGAGGGTGGAGGACTGACTCGAGGCAGTGATACAGGCTCTGGGTCTAAGCTGTGTGTCTCCTTCCTCCCAAAGTCCACATTTTCATCCTATTCATTTCTATAAGTGAAAAATGTGGGGGGCTTTCACTGCAGGGGGGACAAGTGCAATACAGAAGAACAGAAGAAAAGGGAAGGAGGATGAATAAGTCACAACTTATTTTACTTAGATTGAAAAACTTAGTTGTTTTGAAACAACAAAATTTGTTTGAAAAAGTCTTAAGGAAATATTACATTTACCTGTAGTTACATATAATGCATATATGCATGTATCTATTCTTAAGTGAATTTATGTCACTTTAGCTGACAGTATTCCTGCGAGAGCCATATACCATGATCTAATGAACACCTGAGCATCAATCATCAGAGACCTCATCCAGTTGTTGATCAGAGGAGTCCCCAGAACTACTAATTCAATACAGGTTATTGCCCTTGGTCCCTTTCTAGACATTAAAGTTAAGTCCCTATTGCTGGCACACTATGTTCTTCAGACACAGTGCTAGATCCGACATGAAAATATCCTTCCAGAGGATTAGCTTTCCTAGCACTGGAAGACACTAGGAAAGTTGCCAAGGGAAGAAAGCAACCAAAGAGTCCTACCTGGCTATGACACATGCGAACGACAAGAATGAGCAGCACAGCAAGATACCTCTAAGTGAGCAATAATAGCACTCACAGAAAAGCAAAGCTGGTAAAAATGCAAAGATCAAGTAACCATGGAGTGCTCAGCCCCAACTACATACACCGACAACAAAAATGCTCCTCCATGGCTCAGGGAATATCACAGAAGATGGCACTGGAAGATGGGAAGAACCAGAGGAATAGGAAGTCTGCTGTGAGGCTGTTTCCTAGAAGGGACAAGGAAGCTGCATGCATGGTTTCTTAACAATACTGCTACCTAAACAAGACCCAAACAATGGCAAAAAATAGACATACTGGCCTGGTGGTGGTGGCGCATGCCTTTAATCCCAGCACTCGGGAGGCAGAGGCAGGCGGATCTCTGTGAGTTCGAGACCAGCCTGGTCTACAAGAGCTAGTTCCAGGACAGGATCCAAAACCACAGAGAAACCCTGTCTTGAAAAATCAAAAAAAAAAAAAATAGACATACTGATTTGGAAGAAAAAACCCTCAGGCAGGCCTTTTTCCCTAGATAAAGAACTAGTTGTACCTAAAGGCTGTTGAGGGAGGGAGAATTAGTTTTCCCCAGGGTTAAGGCCCTTAATTGGTTGTCCAATATCAAGTGCTCAGTCCCTGTCCATGCCTGCAATACTAAATAGAATCAGCAGTATACATATGTGTGTATATTTCAGTGTGTGTCTATGTGTATGTATGTACACAACAGAAATAATCAAAGAAAAAGAGGCCATGAATTTGAAAAGTCAGGGTGGTGGGTGGGATGGGAGGAGTTTGAAGGAATGAACATGGGATAGAATGGAGAGATAGAATAGAGGAAATTAAATGATTATATTTTAATAAAATTTTAAAAATTTAAGAAAAGAAAGAAATCTAGAAAATAGAAGGTTAGGAAGGAAATCTCATATCCTCTGTAACATTCAGTTCCAAAGACTGACTGAAATGGATTTTTTTTTCATTTTCTCTAATTTTTAACATCAAGAACGAGGATTACTTGTGAGGCTTTACTTTGACTGGAGAACTCAGAGAGATGAAGGCTGGATTAGCTGGGTAAGGCTGGATCATCCTCACACACAGAGAATGTCAGTGCCTTCCTGCAATTCTAGCACACTCTATGTCCAACAATGCACTGGAAGCACTCTGCATCCTTCCTTCCACAAGACCCAGGCTGGTAGGGCACACACTCCCTGGGTGACGTGCGCTTGTTGTGTCAACATGGAGGAGACACTTGGAGAACCTGATTGGTTTTGAAACTTCTGCATGAAGGGGATAACTGACACTTTTGTGGCTGTCAACAGGTGCTGGGGACAAGGAAACTTCTGCTCCTATCAGGAGAAATCTTTGTGGACAATAGAATAACTGAGGACAGGTACAGCAGAAAGATTATATCCCAGGGATAAGAAGAGGAAACCTCAAATCTGCAGACCCAAGGTGGGAATGCTGGTCTAGTGGTACTCAGATAATCATGATTCACAGGTAAGCAAAGTGACTACAAATTACAGATCCAGGAAGCCACTTTGGAAGAAGCTGATGGTAAGACCAAAGTATTGTGCTGTCTAAAAGTAGCCAAAGGTTGCCCACTGTAGGCAGTAAAATATGAACCAAAAAGTCCTCTCACGTATAAATATAAGGTTTTAAAACTTTTCTCTCTTCTCACTTTAGTTATAATTCCATAAATGCCTCATATAGCCATTAGACTGTGCTTCTTGTATTAAGATTGGCTCTAAAATACCTTCTTAGTGTTTGGCTCTTCTTTAGGCAAACTCAGAATGGTTTTGCTTCCGGAATCTTGCATCTGGGGTCAGGTGAGTCTAAAATGTGTTGGATCCCCATGACTTGATCTGTAACAGAAGCTTGAGGCTCTTTGTTTCAGAAATTTTATTTATTTTAAGGGAAAATTTTCAAGGCAATTATCTTGAAGAGATTCTGATGAAAGTCTCAGTTTTAAGATTTTACTGACTGAAAAAAATTACAAGTTTCCTCTAGCAAATCTTAGGAATACATCCAGGTGAATTATTCCAGGTCAGCAGAAAATTGTGCCATTACTAGTGAAAACCACATAACCTAGAAGTACACAATAAAGGTCTTGTTCCCTAAACATTTTGCTTTCCTAAGCACATTGTCATTTTAGACAACAAAGCAGACACCCGTGTGGAGAAGCAGGCTCTAATCTCAGGAGTTTCAGATGGAGTAACTCCTGCCTGAACATTATTTGCGTCTACTTCATACCTCCTTTTCAATTTTCCTACAAAAAGGCACAATCTCGAAAGGACAAATGCTCACTTGTAAATCATGACCATTATTTATCTCCACTACGGAAAGCTGTGGCAACTGTGGCAGTTTGTTTGTTTTATCTGTGATGTGTCATATTGGTCTAATATTTTGAAGTTTAAAAAATAATTGTGCACACCTTTTGGGAAGGTTTTAATTATAATGTCTGCATCCAAAGACCTGGTTGTTGAGAAGTTCTGTCATTCGCTGCTCTTTCACTTCTAGTGGGTATGAAATGATTCGTTTATGTTGTCCCTCTCCCTCCTGCAGGGTCTTCCCTGGGAAAATGGCGCTGCAATGTCAGCATTGCCTCTGAATGCCAGTGTGGTGAGGCTGCCTTCCTCCTGCTGCTCTGTGTGCTCCTGCCGTGAGAGCTGCCACAGCAACCCTCCCCTTCTGCGTCAGCTGGACAGTGTCTATCATATTCATATCTCAGATTGACTGCAGTTCAAATCTGGTTATTTGTTTCTTTATCAATTGTCACAAGAATGAAAAGAATATTTTAGTACTGTTTCAGAGCTCACAAATAGGAAAATAAATTTTAGACCAATCTATACCATTCCCTAGTTGGAAATCTCAATCCTTAAGCCAGCAGGTGAAGCTATGTTTTTTTAAGTGGCTCATTCTAATTCAGATCCCGGGGAGGTCTTACTTATGGATGAATTCTATCACTATACCAAGAGAACTATTTAACCTATCTGTTCTTAGAAAATGCTTCTGAGTACCTGCTGTCTGATTTCAAGCCATAAAATGAGAAATTACTGTTTTGAAACAAGATTTATTAAAACTGCTGATTCTGACAATGACTATTGCTTTACTAAAGAACAAATACAACAGGAGAAAGAAGCACAGCTTTTGTATACTGCTGATGTCAAGTTAGTCCATCTGCGTATGATGAAAAAAGCTGTGCAAAAAGAGCCCCCAAACATTCCTGGTCTTTTGAATGTACAACTCAGAGACTGAGAAAACCCAAATGAATGTATTCAACCCATTTTTAGGAGCAGAGAGAGAAGATGGGGGAAAGGAAAAACACCAATAGATATGTCCTTAAATATTCGTTTTAAAAATTATTTTGGTGTTCTCAGTGATGTTGTTGTTTTTTTGTATATGAATGTAATCAATTTAACTCATGTATTATTCTTTTTGTAAACATTTTGGGTTATTTATGGAAATCATAACTTGGTATCAGTTTTCCATGCCATTCTTAGGTTAGCTGACTTTGTGTGCACATTTGTGCATGGCATACAGGCACTTTCGTGTATTTTTCTGATTTTGCACACCCTGACTTTTCTGTCTTCTTCCTTAGTCATATCCTGTTCTCAAAACCAATTATATAAATTTAATAACTTAAAAACACATTAAAAAAAATTTCTAGCCGGGCGGTGGTGGTGCACGCCTTTAATCCCAGCACTCGGGAGGCAGAGGCAGGCAGATCTCTGTGAGTTTGAGACCAGCCTGGTCTACAGAGCTAGTTCCAGGACAGGCTCCAAAGCCACAGAGAAACCCTGTCTCAAAAAACAAAAAAAAAAAATCTCTAAATTTAAGAGTTGAAAAATATAAAGCAAGCCTGTTAAATCAAAATCAAAGTGTTACCACGCAGCATTTTCCCCCTAGAGACTTGTCTTAACTATTTTTTTATTGCTGTTGTAAAATATGGCCAAAGCAATTTGTAAAATATTATATTTATTTGTGTTTACAGTTTCAATGAACTAGAGTCCATGATGGCCAATCAGAGGCCTGGTTGTAGAAACATCTGAGAGCTCACATCTTGATCCACAACAAAAGACAGAAAGAGCACACTGGTAATGGTGAGTCTTTGGAAACCTCAAAGCCTGCAAACAGTAACATACCTCATCCAAAAAGTGACACCTCCTAATCCTTCCTAATCAGTACCGCCAAACTTGGAAAAAATTTATGAGCCTGCAGGGTCATTCACATTCAAACTACATCAGGGATATAGACTGTGACCTCCTGCCTTCCCTTTTCTGTCTTCCAGAGATCATTGCACTGCTTGGATCATGGCTTTCCAGAAAGGAGCATGCAGCTGAGTCTCATTCTCTTACCTGGCTGGGCTTCCTTCTATTTCTCTTTTCTACTTACAAAATTCTAGGGATTATGTTGTGTCCATCCATTTAATCCAGGATAACTGCTGTAATTTAAAGGTTATTGACCAGTTACTTCGATTTTTTGCCTTGCCTTGCCTTTCCTTACCTTACCTCGCTTCTCTCTTGTAGTGTAACATGACAAATTCATGGAATTCAAAGAGTAATATATAGACCTCTTTGCAGAGGACCCATATTCTGCTTCCTATACTTGCATGAATTCTTTAAAGATTCTTCTCCTGTGTCACTGAGTCTTGTGTTTGCCCATGATAATCACTGTCATATTCAGCCTAACAAAGAACCTGAAATTCTAGAACTATTGGCGTCCTGCAAGTGATGGAATGCTGCTTGGCATAAACATAGAATAGAAATCTATTCAACAAAGTTTATAGATAATAAAAATGCTTGTTTAATTGTCCTGATATCAGTTTACTGTGCGCACTAGACATAAACTTTATGTTCATATTTGCCTTTTATAGATTTCGTTTAGGATATTTTTGGTGACTGTCTGTTGTCCTAATACTCAATGAGTACTGAATATCTTAAATGGGAAAGCTCTAAATATTCAGTGTGGAGTGGTGGCTTTAAGTAGATTGGCAATTTAATGGAAATCAGGTTCCCTCTTTAATAGAGTGGAGGAAGATTTTAGTGCAGGTTTTGGGGGTTTCATTGGCTATCAAAAGAGATTAACCAGAAAGGGTCTCGCAAATGCAGTCTAGAGTATGGAGGGTCCATGTTTTTCTAATGGAGATGTAGTAATTATAGAGGGCTGACACCTGCAATGACTATGTCTTTGTTTTCTTTGTTCACTAAATAGAGAATATCCACCACTGCTTCTCTGGCAAATAGATCTAGATCTTGACAAACAGCATTCTCTCTCCAGATCCCAGCTGAAGAAAAGAATGAGTGTATAATGAGTGTATTGATGCTACTCATAGAGTTTGCCTTCATGGAAGTGGCATCATAATAAATGTCTTGTTTGATGATGTATCACCATTAGACCTGATTCTGTATTTCTGAAACTCATTCTCTAATTAATGTTTCTCAAGCAGGCCATTCTGGTTGCAGAATCAGAAACACTGGTTTCTAGAATTGCTTAAAGACAATTTAGGTACACAAAATATGTCAGGTTTTATAGTTTTCCAAAGCTAAAACTTGCAATTTGGATCTAGAAATCTCACCATTATTGTATCTGTAAGGTTTATTGGGTTGATTTATATCCATTAACTATCTTAAAGTTTAAATGTTATTCATGCTTTCTGACACACATCTCAATTTTTAATTCCCATTACCTCTTACTTGAATACCTTTATATTTCTTTCTCTAACACGAATTCTCTTAATTCTGCTTCAAATCTATCACAACATATAGATAGCAGGATATTTGAAATGTTGGAGGAAAATAAATAACTGAAAAAGGAAGAATCATTTTATAAAAGTTTTATGTTGATTTTAAATGCACAATTTTCTTAGGAAATGCGAATGGGAAATAGCTATGTCAAAAGGCGTATAAAATCCATCAAATTGTAATTCTATACCTGAAACCATTGCAGCAACATGTCACAAAGTTCTAAAACAGCATCTAATAAGTTTTCAGACCTTGTTTTTTGGATGAGCCAATAGATGAATTATGAAAAACATTAAAGAGGTCTGATATTATGGGCTATAATCAGATCTGTTGTAGCAGAGAGAGCTACATGAACTTAATATCAGGCTGCTTCATTTAAATAAAAAAACTGTGATATGTGGTAAATGAAAACCCTGTTCTTCATTTCAGATGTTTTAATCTCCCCACCATAACTTGGGCGACCAACAATATTTTGGTGACGAAAAATAGTGTCTCATGGTTTGACCTGCCAGGGAAGTGTACACGAGAGAGAAGTCTTGGAAAGTTTAAAGGGACACAAAACACAAGGACAAATATTCATTGTTACCGAGAGACACCTAGGGAACCATAGTTAACTATGTGTACTGCTTATGTCAATTATTAACAAAAACAAGAAACAAACAAAAATCCCTACAACAATCCTACATGTAAAAGAGACTAACATATTTGAAAATGCACAGGTGACTCAAATACAGAGCACAGGGTGTCATCCTTTTCCTTCAGTGATATTCACAGTCCCCATGAGAAACTTTCTACAAGGTTAACTCAATAAAGTTTGACTTATTTCAGAAGTGATCATCATTTTGAATGTGAGTATACAGCTGCAACTTGTTCTTTATTCCTTCTGTTTCATTTATTTGTTCTTACTTCTCCGTCCCTACTTTTCTCATATACTAAAACACATTATCTGTGGCTTGATACATACTATTAAAATCTTCCAGTTTAACCCATATCCCTCTTCTGGAAGATCCTTTATTTTTAGCAGAAAGAACCACATACGTATTTAAAGTACCTACCTGTCCTATAAGTTTGAGTAAATTAACAGGTAAACTCTTGTTCATTTTTGTTGCCTGTCAGTCTTTTTTTTTTTCTTAAATAATTAACAATGAATTTTAAAGTACATCATTCCAACTGGAGGAATGACTGGATCCAATGAGTCACTCGGCATAGAAATTTATTACACAATTGGTATATCAGTCAAACATGACATTTGTTTTGACCCAAGTGGATTTTCTTGGGAAAATTCTTTCCTGGCATGCAGATATGGTTTCCTACACCATTAGGCCTCACTATTTCACAGGGTACACATACCTTCCAACATATTTGTGTATGTTTAACATACTTTTAATCGCCAAAGTTTTAAATATAAAAGATTGCACTTTCTCTTTCTTACCAAAATATTTCAGGGCTAAATTAGAATAAATATTAAAGCTGAATGTTAAATAGCAGCTGAGGAGAAAATTTTAATTTGGCCATAGTATTTAGGAACAACAGCACAGGAACACTTCATCCTAGATCTTATTGTTTTCCACAATCTGTCTTTGCCTCCCCTCTAACATCTGCCACATTCCAAATATCTTAATGATTATCAAGTCTTCAGATACCTACCTAAAAGAGAAAAACAAACCACTTATACAAACACTGCTCTTAGAGAAACAGCATCATCTATGGCATCCACAAGAGTAAAATTCATTATATTTTAAATCATATTTTCAGATTTTATTGCCTCAATCAGCTCTCAAAAACATTAGTCATCAAGCCTTTGGCCAATTAGACGACTTTATTTATTGTAATACAGGCGAGAAATTTGGCCTGATCTTGACAATAAGAATACCAGTAGTCTTGCATGATGCTCATACTTACTATAATACACATTCATAGACACACACAAGTACCCGTGTGTATAAGTACCTGGGAAGCACACACACACACACACACACACACACACACACACACACACACACTATCTTAAATCTTTCAGAGTATAAATTGAAATGAACATTTATTTGGTTTACCCTCTGGCTAAAGATAGAGATCTGGGAAAACTGGCTCCTTTTGCACTATGAATTTTATTCATTCCAGGAGGGTGCTCACAGTAAAGTCTACAATACTTTTGTCAGACTCCTAGAATTAAGACTCTAAGTTCCATCAGAGAGGAGCTTCAGAAAGTGTCTCCAATCTTAGATGAGAGGCAAATAGTAATGCTTTAGCAGTGAGAGCAAGGAAGACTCAGACTCTCACATTAACTCAGCTACGCCCACATTTTCTCCACCTCTGTAATGAATAAGAATAATGCAAGCGGAACACAGTGACAGAAATAGACTTAACACGTGTGATTCAAAGTAATAAAACTGAAAAAGGAACAGAAACTAAATGATTTCATTAGTATTTACCTATATATGCTAAGTACTAAGGCTTGCAGTGGCGATCAAAAAAAATACCTATAATCACGCTCTAGATAATGGCTCTTCTGTGAATGGAAAGAGGTTTGAAATACATCACCACCATTTTCCTGTTTTGTGCTGATGAATGCATATGTGGTCAGTTTGTGATAAATCACAAGTGAATACTATTTGTTCAACTTTGTGTACATACGTGCTTTGTTTATGCTGAGAATATTAAGGTATATGTTGTGTGTTAAATATCTTAAAGTTTCTGACATATGCTTCATGGTGTTCATTTGGAAAAAGGCCACTTTCCCTCTTGCTTACTTTGTTCTAGATATATGAACTTGTTTGCTCTTCTTTAAAAAAAGAAAAAAAAAACTATTGTCATTGTCAGAATCTAAGCAGCTGATGTTCTTTTTGACCTAGACATCCATTTCTAATGGTTTGTTGTATCCCCGTCTTCTACCTTGATGTAAGGACACCTTTCCCAGAGATGAATTCCTTGACTAGCTATCACTGTTTGTTAAAAGACTTTATATAATAAAACACTATGTATTTAATGTATCTTTTATCTTGTATAAGATCTATGAGGCAAGCACTCCTTTGCCCTTCAATCTCCGGATTGCTCATCATCAAAAAGAAACATCTGTCAAGAAAAATTATTTTGAGGTGGGACATTTTGTAATTATTAAAGATTATTCTACTATCCTACAGTGGTATGGGTTACTTAAGATCCCATTATACGATTTGGTTATCACAGCAATGCTGCTGGGAATAAGAATATTGAAGTAGACCAAACCTCTAGCACTATCTTAGAAAATGTTTACATGTTGGCAATGCCAATTTTGAAAATGATAGTTTACTTCCTGTCACAATCTAAATGAAGAGTTTCTTTTAGAGATATTATGAAATTAAAAATGTTTAGATGGTGATTGAATATAAAATGTTTTTCCAAAGGCCATGTGTTGAATAGTTTACCCAACTCCCAGCTGGTGGTATTGCTTTAAGGCTCTGTAAACTTAAGAAGTGGGCCTACACGAAACAAGTAAGGTACTGGAGGCAGTCCTTAAGATACATCAACCCTGGCCATTCCCTGTGCTACTTTTTTTGCGTAGTCTTTAACCATACAGTGACCAGAAGAAACCAGGTTCAAGCAGTCATAGAAACCTTCTTTAAAGAAGTCAAAATTAATCTTTTCTCCTTTAAAGAAACATTTATTTTTATTTTATGTTTGTGCTTGTTTGCCTGCATGAATGTATATGCACTGTGTGTGTGAGTGGTGTGTGTATATGTGTGCGTGTGTGGTATGTGTGTGTAGTGTGTGTGGTTGTGTGATATGTGTGTGTGAGGAATGAATGTGTGTATGTGTGTGTGGTTTGTGTGATGTATATGTGATGTGTGTTGGGGGGGGTGGTGCTGGAAAAGCCAGGAGACAGCATCAGTTCTCCTGACACTGAGGTAGAACTTATGTGAATCACCACATGAAGTCTGAGAGCAGAACGCATGTCCCATGTCTAAACACTGAGCCACCCTCCAGCCCCTCTTTCCTCCATTAAATAGCTTTATCAAATCTTTCACCGAGAGTTGCAAATCAGTAATACAGAAATTTAGCTCTGTAAGAGCAATTTTTAAATTTCACTTTTATTTAAGAAATTATCTATTTTCTTTGTTGAACTTTGTGTTTTGGCTAAATTTAATTTTATATACTTCTTGGGAAACTGTATTTACCTTACTATAAAGATAAATGGTTGGTCTTTAACTTGATACATTTTGATTTTTATGAATTAGTAATATTTTTTGACACAGCTCATCCTTACGTTTCATGAAATAATAAAAACTTCACACTATATATATATTTGAATATTTGATTATTTTCCAAAGTCACCTTTACTGTTAGATGCTTGTTTCTTTGCTCAGATCAGTCTTTTGCAACACATTTTGCTCAAGTTCAACTACATCTAATATGTCAAGGGGCCTGGCTATAACCTTCCAAGCATCAGTGTCAGCCAGCTGGAGCAAGGTAAGTTTCCAAAGTACTACAGCATTTTGCCTGCAACACTGGCTTTGGATACGTGGCTGTTATTTTTGTGAAGGGCATGGTTAGGTGAGACCGAATGTCTTCACAGAGGTATTGATCCAGGCTGGCTGCAGGGCTTTCATGTACACTGCTTCCAGAAGTTTCTTTTGCTATCAGGCAAACAAAGTTTGAAAAGTTTCAGTATTGGAAGGGAGAATAATGATATATGTACACATGATTTAGTATTTTAATAAGATCCTGAACTAGATATTGTACTTGTTTTTTACTTTTGTCTTGTCTACTATTGAACTTAGCTTTTTTTTAACAGAATAAACACAACACACAACTCTTAAATATATAAAATATATAATATAATATGCATATATTATTTATACTATACATAGAAAATCTTGCAGTTCTTCACACTATGATAAATTTTGTGCATATATTTCTAGTTAGAATTATTACTTTTCAGTTGAATTATCTTCTCATGTATATTTTATTTTATTTTATTTTATTTTATTGAGCCATACCTGGCTTGCTGGTGTGCCACATTTGACATCCTTCTATCCAGTTTATGTGAGACAGCTTATCTTTATATTGAAGTGTTTTATAGATTTTTTTATTGCGCTGTTAAGAGTATTTTGATTTCTGCAATATTCCAAGATTTTCTTGTCATAATACATAACATTCTATAGTCCCACTTAGTGCTCAGCCTTAGACGGTTCACTTACATCTAGTTTTCTGCCTCAGAAAGCCAGGTAATGAGATGAGCTTCAGAAAAAGAAATTGCTGGTTTAGTTTCTCACATTACAGCCCAAACAGATTGTTTTTGCTGCGATTGCTGGCCAGAGCTCAGTTCACACAAATTTCCCCTGCTAGGCAAGTATTGCCAATTTAGTGTCCAGTACTGAGCTTCTAGCTCATAAATATCATTTGACTTTTTGATTTTTAAGCTGAAAAATAAAATGTTTCTTTCAAAATACTGTGAATTTTAATGGAAATTCTGTGGAAATTTTCAAGTGATAAAGTAAAAAAAATTATTGAATGTCTCAGTAGGTCCATTTTCAACTTAATGAAAGCTATTAAAGGACGTTTATTATTAACAGAAACTATTTCAGCAACAGTACAGATTCCAATAAAGGCAAATCCCAGCAGTGGAGTTTAGTTTACATGAATTATCTGTATTTTCTAGGACTTTTCACTCAATCAAAATGCCTACACATTGAATAAAATACTGTTTGTTCTTATCACCTCATTATTTGATGTAATGAAACTGTGCTAATCTCTGGAAACTGTGTCTGAGGTGGACATGAAGGAAAACATGATAGTTATGAATAACCTGAGCTAAAGCCAAAGAAAGCACCCTTGCTTATGAATACGAATGTTCGGAGTTACTATTCAATGATGATCTTCAAAGATTTTTAAACAAGTCAGAAGTAACAATGATCTACTGGTATGCTGGCTTGTTACCCACTGGATGATGTGATTACTACTACCCTCAAGAATTACATCCTCTTCTTATCAGAGGTTTCACTTGTTTGACTGGAATTTCAAGTTTCCATTTGCAACATCTTCATGGTGGTGTTTGTCCTGGTCCCTCAGTTTCCCTCGTTGTAAGATAGATGGTAGAGAGCAGAAGGCTTCACCATAATGCCCTATTTTTCTCAGTTTTGTTGAGCAGAACACATGACATCCAAGACTCTACACATCCCAGATAAATGCTCCCCCACTTAACTTCAGCTGTTTGCCTGAGTCTTAACAAAAAGTTCATTGGCCTGCTAGAGATTATTTTTCCAGAGTCTTTTATTTAGTAATTTCCTGAATATTAATGTTCATTTAGGTAGGATAAGCAGATGGCAAAACCAGGCTAATATTTAAGGAAAACAAAAAGAGAGACTGAAACCTAGATTAATTCTTAAGCTAACTATGGGATTTATTCACCTACTGTGCCTGAATTATTCAAGTTAGATACTTCCCCCTCTCCTTCTTAGAGATAATATTATCTATCATCAGGCCAACTAGATGAGTAATTAAACCTTTTATTAGTGTGTGTGTGTGTCTTGTGTGTGTGTGCGTGCATGTGTGTGTGTGTAGGTACATATGCCATGATGCATGTATAGAAGTCAGAGAAGAATTTTGGGGTCAAACTTAGGAATCTTTACTCACAGAGCCATCCCTCTACCCCTCAAATAGAATTTTAAGGTTTATCCTAAAGAAGCTAAATAACTTAAGCAACTATTCATTTGGAATTATTTGGTTTTATCACAGTGCTGTCTAATAAGTACATAAACACACAAACACAAATACATACAGGCACACACAGTAAACAAGCAAGCAAATAAAAATCAACAATTTAAACAAGAAAAATATTTTACCTTTGACTAACAGTTCTGTTAATTTTATAAGAATTTAGCTAAAATTTGAGAACTAACTGTTATTTGCTGACCAATATTAACTATAATTAATAGGATATAAGGCACCCTATGGTTATCATATGTTCATTTGGGGCGCCTTTTCAAAGACATAGGAGCTTTCTTGGGAGAGTAGGCAGCAAAACTGGCAGAGAAATAAAAAAGCATACTTACAATATATGGTATGAGAAAAGAATATACTTTTTGCAGCTGAATTGTATTATATAGTGAGTATGCTCCACATCTTCACTATCCATTTATCAGTGGAAGAACATTTAGGTTGATTTGGTTTCCTATTAAACATTGAGAAGCAATGAGCATGACCGAGAAACATATATGTATATATATATGTATATATATATGTATGTATATATATGTATATATATATACATACATATATATATACAACAACAATTAGTTAAAAAAAATAAGTCATGGACTTCTCAGAGAGGCAGAAGGACTGCATGGAAAGGTTTGGAGGGAAAAAAGTGAAGGATAAAACAGTGTAATTATATCATAATCTCAAAAAATAAAAAAAAAATGATTTTTAGAATGGAATGGAGGGCAGATATGCCCAGCCCACTTTGGTTCTGATGCAAAGTTAAAAGACAGAAGAAATCCACTTAAGCATTGTTTTGCCTTTTTCATTTCTCTGCCAGTTTTGCTGCCTACTCTCCTGAGAAAGCTCCTATGACTTTGAAAAGGTCCCCCAAATGAGCATATGATAACCAAAGGGTACAGGGAACTGATTGGGGAAATGGGGGAAAAGGAGGGGATCTGACTTGGTAGGGGAGAGAGTTAAATACAAAAGAAGAAGGAGGGGTAAAATTACAGTAAGGAAGTCAGAAAATGTCATACAGAACCATACTATTAGCTGTCTACCTAAAAATACCTTGTATTGCTTGTAAGTCTGTATATATATATAGAAAGCTTAAATGAAAAATTCTCATCTGAACTGACAATGCTTCTTCTAATAGCCAAATTCCCACCAGACGTGAGACAGTAACCTTTTGAGTTGTTGATTATGGAAGTTCAAAGACTCCCAAACCATTATAGATTATTGCTAGATTATTGCTATTGTCTTTGTTTGCCCCCAAGTAGTAGACGATAAGTCCTTACTAAGTTGAAGAAACCATGCACTTAAAACACAGGGCACAGAGACTCCTGAGCTGGAGCTGAATTGAATACCTCATGCCTGGAACCAGCTTGCATGGTACCTTAAGGCACCATGCAAGTTCCCAAAGGAGGGAAACAATGAACAATCATACCCACCTATGATCATCATAAATCGAACAACCAACCTGACATGATAACCCAGCAGCGGTGTGTATACTTTTGCATTAACCATCAGTTCTGTAAACCTTCTCAACAAGAAAGAAATCATGACTGATACTATAACCTAACCAACTAACCAGAGACAGTGATGTCATGGATCTTGGAGATAACCTACAACCACCACTTTACTAATAACAGCATTATCGCTAGCTACATTCTGAGTGTCATTATACTCACAGTTTAAATGTAGTTCTCACTCCTCATCAAGGATAATTGTCTTTGCAATGGACAAAGGCCATTATAGAGAGCAGCAACCAATTAAATGCAGAGTTGTGGAGCTCAGTCTCAATGGGTAAATCTACAATAAAACTCCTCCAACTAAGGCTTAAGGAATGTTATAGAGGACAGGGTGAAAAGATTGTTAGAGACAGACAATGAGGGAATTTGCTATGAGATTGTATCTTCCAGAAATATAGGAAGCTACGTTCACAGGGTCTCTATAGCATGACTGCCTAAACAAGAACCAAATAAGCATTAAACATGCTACAATACACGAGGGCTTCAACCCTACTCAAACAAATGTTGGCAATTAAGGGATGTTGGGAGAGGGAAAAATAGTCCTCTGCAGGTTAAAGCGCACTAAATGTAATCCAATACCAAAGGATCATCCGTGAAAATAAACATAGAAGTAAAATAATCAGACTGATGAAGTTGTAATTAGGAATATCTGTTGTTCTTAAGAACCAGCATGCTTTATGGAGAACCATATAAACACTGACTAAAGCTGTGTTTTCACCCTTATGTAGCTATGCACCCAAATGAGCTTACATAGTTTTAGCTCCTTCAACTGTGAAATGTTTGTATTAATGAAATAAGCCCAAGTGTATCTCTAGGATATATCTGAGTTTCCCTCAGCCTCCCAGTCCCTAATCCTCAACCATCACCCCACAAACTTACTGGGCTGTTACTGTGTTTGCAGCTAAATCCTGTGAACACAATTGCAGCAAAGCAAGCTGTTCCCTGTCCTCAAAGGGTTACAGGTAATTGAGAAAGTCATAAGCAAAATCAATATTACCAAGCTACGCTCTCTTGATTTCATACTGTGCTCTCTTTGCAAACATGCCTCGTTGTCTTGCATTTGTTTGCAATATTCTAACCATCCACCTTCTTTGACTAACCAGTTCATTGTCATTCTGCAGGTCTCTTTGTAATTCATACTTAACTCATTTAGTATTTTCAACAAGATTTGACTGTACCTCATTTGTCTTTATTTATCATTAGAACTTCTCAACATACGTTACCTAAATACATTATTCCAATTACTGGTTTAACTTTCTTTCTTTTCCCGTTTTTCCTTAAATTTACTTTATTTCTTGACATCCACTATTACATTATTAATAGAAAATGGATTAAATAATTAAAGGATATGATTAACTTTGTATTTGGAGGGTATTTGAATCAAGGCACTTACAACTGTTGTCACGATCTCAAACTGTACTTCCTACTCATCTGTAAGAGGAAAAGACTTTTAATAGTATAGAAAATGCTCATAGGCATTTAATATTTTCGTACTTCAATTAATTAAAGTCTTTCCCAGAAAACGATGTGGTATTATAAGCTTTCATCTCAGACATTTAATTCAAGTTTTAACATATTTCTAATGTATGACTGGGCATATTAATTGGGGAGATTCAAATAATAGTAAAGGTTAAAGACTAGAAGATGTTCTCAGTGAAAGATGAGCCTCTGGCTGCTGTGCATGCATATGGGAAAGACAAGCTGGAGCTCTCTTAAGATTAGAGAAATGGGCATAGACGTACACAAACAAAATACATATCTTAATCAAGTATAGTAGTAAACAGCAACCCATAAGTGCTCTAATTAGAAAAGAAAATTTAATATTGGTAGTTAACTTGCAATAATGGCCAATTTGAAGCAAGTGATTTGGTTCAGTTTTCCATTGCCAACTGTGTCCACTGTGCTTTGTGCTAAGCAAGGTATTGTGCCATTAACTCAACTTAATTTTTTTCTTTTAAGATTATGTCTACTTAAAATTTTATAAAAACTCTGTTTTCTGCCATTTAAAGATTGATTCAGCATAATATATAGATGTTTCTATTACCTCATTTCATGAGTAATAATGAACTTATATTAATTTTTATATCAAAAGTTATTGCTTTTCATTTTAAATTTAGTTACATATGTTTATTAAAGTTAAAATAATATTAATATCCTATGTGGCTTCATACTAAACTTTCTTCATGTACTTGTACATCAGGCACATTCTCAGGTGTTACTGAAATTCTTTAATATTTCAGCTCCATTTTTCTTTCTTTAGTGCCATAAATTGATATCACAATCTTAAGCAGGCTAAGCAAGGTCTCAAACCCCTGAGTGTATTTCCAGGTCATGGCCAGGATTTTCATTTTGTTTTGGTTTTACAGGGCTGAACACAGAAACTCATGTATGCCAGGTAAGTTGCCATACACTAAATTATATCCCTAGATCCTCTACTCATGATTGGTTTTCATGAATTATGTAATTTGAAGGTTATATACATATATATGTATACACACATGTGCATACACATTTCTCTCACCCATATTTCCCTATTAATCTCTTCTCCATCTTTGAATTCTTTTCCAGGTTCATAACTTTTGTCAATCTATATTCATAACTATACCATGATTAGTTGGGCTGTGGTGGCACATGACATTAATCCCTGCACTCAAGAGACAGAGAAAGGCTGATCTCTGTGAGTTCAAGACCAGCTTGTTCTACAAAGTGAGTTCCAGCACAACCAGGGCTACCCAGAGAAATCTGTTTGGAAACAAACAAAACAAACAGCAACAACTTCCCAAACAAACAACCCCCTCAACTATAAACTATACTCTGATTAATTTAGTAGTATTAATCAATGAAAAGAAATATATTATTTGCCTACATGCAATGAAAATATTTGTATACAAATTATATTCTATATTTAGTAGAGTTCTTTTATGATAATCACTAAATGATTTAAATATACTTCATAGAGGATATTTCTAAGATTATGGCATTGCTTAATAGTAAAAAAATTATACTAAATCTTTGTTTCTGAATACATCTTTTTAATATTATTTGTGGTGAATTAGAAAATATATGGTGTGAACGTATACACCTCCAATCCCAGTAATCAGGATGAAGGCAAAGCCTCAGAAGTTTAAGGCCCTCATCATTTGTATGGTGAGTTTGAGGTCAACCTGGGTTAGATGATATCCTATCTTAGAAAGCAAAATAAAATAAAGAAGATGAATCTCAAAAGGTTTATATTTAACAATGAGAGATATCAAAAACTATTTTATACTATCTAATGAAGTGTATTGATATTTAAAATCTTACAGAAAGCCGACAGTTTTCCAAATGATTAATTCTCAGTGTTTTTTAGAATCATATGGAGTTTAGAAACCCATTCAAAGTTCAGTGTACAACTGCAAATTTTATTCAAAAGTAAAAAAAATTATAGAGGTTTCACATTCCACATTTCAAATAACATTTAAGAGCCTATTTCTTGTTCAATTTTCATATAGAACTAAAAATATATCAAAAAATATTTGAGAAAACTGTTAGCACAAACCCTTTTCTAACTGCATATCTTTGCAAGGCTTGCTTGTCTTCATGCACTAAAAGGTACAACAGGTTGATAGAGAAGCAGATAGGAGAAGCAGAAATAATATATCATGCAGTAGAGGGATTTATAAAAAGTCAATTTAGTACTGTTCAAATCACTAGTTTTTTATAATATTTAAAAGTAGATGTTATATTAGATTATAGTAGACTTATCACTACCTTTAAATTTTATTTAAACTGTTTTCTCAGCTTTAATTTTAAGAATTGTATATCACAGCAGACATGGGTTATATAAGCAACAGTCCTTAGAGGCCTGCAATATTATTTAAGGTTATAAATAGGTTCTGAGACAAAAAAAATATTTGAGAATAACATCATTTGTGCTAAGTGAGAAGAACAACAATACATTGTATTGAGACTTTAGTAATGATTTTCAAGAATATAGTCAGAGCAACTCTTATGAACGTTTGCCTGACTCCCTTATCTCATTGTCTAGTGGTCTGCTGTATGCCAGGACATATTCTCCAAAGTCAAAAGCAACACAAACACCTCTGAATGAATTTCCTAGCACTGAGAAAGAACTGCCATGCTGATGTCTTCCTAGATTTTATAAGTAGCCTATTCCTTTATTGTAACAGCTGGTCTGCACCCTTGATCTGGAAATGGAAAGAATGAAGCTTTGTAGTGGATATAAACGTGACAGGAATCTTCAGTAGTTCAGACAAAGATGCATGTAGTCTAGAAATGTAAGTCAGAGCACTAGGTACCTGAGTGTTTGGCAAACATGTTGTGTGTTCTTTAATAAAAAGCCTCAATAAAGGCATCATGATTTAGCCCTGAGAATTTTTGACCAAAGCTACAACTATAGCAGAAGAAAATTTTAAGTCAACTGGAAAGTAACATTGAGCATGTTCTTAGAAATTTGTAAAGATAAACCACTAGACTGTGTCTACCATGAGATACAATCATCATGTGACTATACGAACCATGGGATACAATCATCATGTGACTATACGAACCATGGGATACAATCATCATGTGACTATACTAACCATGGGATACAATCATCATGTGAGTCTACAAGCCCCATACAATCTAGTTTTTGTTAGAGCTACTTTATATATCTTCTTTCTATTCTTATAATGCAACAACAGGGGGGAATCTTTACAGAGAAAATTGTTTCACTCAGGAATTCGGAAGCTTCAAGGACATAGTATGTTAACCAGGTTAGCTACAATAAAAGACCTCATGGTGGACAGGGCTACAAAGGTAGGGGCATCTATGGGAGGAGACAGGAAGACAGCAGCCTACTCAGAGCCAGGCTTTGGCTTTTATGGCAACCCACTGTCTCACAAATTCATGGTTCTTGAAAGATGTACCTTAATTTCTTATAAGGTCAGTGCCCACTCAGACCAAAAGACACTGTGCTCTACTACCTGAAGGCCCCAGCACTTCTACAGTCAAACACGTACTCAATGGCCCAGAAGTGTTCGTTCTTCAGTGTGTACATGAGTCTGCTCACAGCAGTAAACAGTAGATCTGCACTAACAAACTGAATAGACATTAAACTACTAAGGGAATGACTTGACTTAAGCACTCACTGACATTTCTAATCTTAATGTAATTATTTTGTCTTGTAAATTTTTCCTATTAAAGATATACGGCATATGGCAAAATTATATTTCACAAAACACATCTACTAACCTTAAAACTAAAACAAATTTAACATAAATAAAATGCAATCAATTTGTTCAATTCAAAAGCCGAGTATCGTTTCATTTAAAGTTTTGTCCATCCCACACAGTTCCTAATGAAGACAGAAAACATCTGTTAATCCAGAAAATAATTAAGTTGAGAAAAAAGTGTTAATAAAAGCATATTCTGTTTATTTGTTGTCATTTATGGGAAAAGCTGTATGAATATGTTTTACATGGGCACATGTGAGGGGATAAAGAGAGATTTGGATAAATAGAAATTCATAGGTAAGGCAATAGGAACAGGAGTCTGAACAAGGGAAACCACTCTGGAAAGGTTTGCTTGACTCTAAAGAACAATGTTATTCAGGGCTACGCTTGAAAAACCAACCAACAGACCAATGGCATTGAAGTTGACTGGAGCTCATTATCAAGTGTCCAAATAATAGTAACACTGATGATACTTTATTTTGAGAACCTAGCAATAAATATTTATAAACCTGTGAGAACTTTGCATTCTTAATTTAAAAGAAACGACATGCCCGTCGCCAACATTAAGAGCAACAGATGCAAGACCAACACAAAGTATACTGAAGTTGTTAAACCACACCCAGTTCCCCAGAGATTTGCTTGTGACTCTGGACCTGGGCCAAGTGGTTACCAAAGCAGGTGCTCTAGATGTGAAGCAAAAGGCCCACTCCTGTGTTTTCCTCTGAGTGCAGCTAAGCTAAAGTGCAGTGAATTTTGTGGACAGTTACTGCCACATCTATTGGCTCACAGTTGGCAGCAGCTTGAAAAGAGTTTGCAGCATAGCTAAGGCCCATTGCGTGTGCCCTTTCTTCTCCTATATTGTATTCTTGGGGCAGCAGGCAGCGCCTCACAATGACAGCCTTCATTCTCCATAAAACCTAGCTCTGAGAAGGCTAGAAAACAGGCCTGGGCCTTACAAGTGATGCAGTGTACTTCCGGGAGGGGCTTCTAAAACTCAAGCACAGCAGATACAAATTGGACTGGTTGCTAAGTGGTGGTCATGGTGACCTGCTTGTGTGGGTGTCAGGGAATCAGTCTTGTGTCTACCACAATTTTAAGAAAATTAGAGATGGCATATCAAAGGGAATAAAGACAAGAAACATGTGCCAAGATTTTTTTTTTTTAAATCTGAGGGGAAAGCAATAAATAAGTAGACAAGACACCAAGAACTATCCTGGAAAAAGTAATACTACAAGTATTCTTAATTCTTCCAATGAGTGAACTGCACTGTAGCTGATATTTATCGGGACAAATACTGTATTGTCAACAGATCTTTTATTTTGAAGAGATGGTTAAAACTACAAATTTATCCAACAAAGGTAGATCAGAAATTGTTCTAATTCCATTTTTTTTTTTGAATTTTCGAGACAGGGTTTCTCTGTAGCTTTTGGTTCCTGTCCTGGAACTAGCTCTTGTAGACCAGGCTGGCCTCTGCCTCCCGAGTGCATGCACCACCACCGCCCGGCTCTAATGCCATTATTTTTAATTTTTTTGTTTCATTTTACACTTATTGGTTTATTGGGGAAGGTGTGCCTGCCATTCCTGTGAAGGTCAGAGGACAACATGTGACAGTCAGTTCTCTTGTTCTCCTATGTGAATTCTGGAGATTGGACTCAAGTCATTGGACTTGGTAGCAAGTGTGTTATGTTGATACACCTTGTCAGAGCAGAATCCCATTCATAATTATATCACATGTAAGGATGTTAAGATTTCAAGATATCACTATGTTAATTACAGTATACATTCTCCAAAAGGGGAAAACTGCCGGTGAACTGAAATAGGAACACTATTTTCATCTTCCTGGGACTCAGGATTAATTCCTGGAAGGACTGTTGGTTCTAAAGCTGAGGAGAGACCTGAGCGTCTGCCTCCTGTTTTACATATGTGCGCAGAATATTGGACGTGCTTCCAAATATTCTAGAGCAAAAGTCTTTTAGATATTTTAAATTATTGAACAAGAATAAGAATGCTTTACATTTTCATAGTAAGTTTTTTAAGTCTTTTAAAGTTATGAAACAAACTTGGTCAAGCTAATTATTCTGAGGCCACAGGGCTCTATTTAATCAAATAATTTTCAATCACACCCTTATAATCTAGCGATCTAAAAGTTAGTGCTTGTATGAAAGATATTCAGTATTTAAAGACCCATTTTAAAAATGCTGATATCAGGGTTTGTTGACTTGAAAATGGCAGGATGAAGCCAGTCTGGGTATGGTGAATCCTGTGTGAAATAACCTAATTGATTGGATATGAATTTACTATTTTCTTATCTCTAAGTATGATAATAATTTTTTATCTTATACATCCTGGGAAATTTTAAAATTGAAACCTAAATGAATGAAAGTCAATGACCCTACATATTCAGAAGATGCTGTTTTCCAATTGGTCCCTTTAGCTATTTCAAGTCAATCAAGGGAATAGACTGCTCAGGTGGCATGGTTGGCATCTCCCTGGGGTTTTCTTTCCAAAGGAAGAACAATGGTAATGCCTGAAGAATCCATTGTTCCCAAAGGAAGAGATGCAGTCAGATAAGAAGATAAAGCAATATAAACAGACAAATAAATAAAATATAAATAAATATATATTTACTTCTTTTACCCATTTTTGTCTTTCCTTTAATAGTTTGTATCTGAGAGAACACTGTTTTTTCCTCTCTCACTCAACTTTCGAGATGAAATCAAAACTTATACCATGCTTCTGCTTGCCTCTCCCCGCTTCTACCACATCATGCTGCTAAAACCAATGCCCTGAACTATGATTTAGGCCTTGAATAATTATTTATCAAGTGATATATGCTTCATCTCAAGCACACACACACAGAGACATACACGCACACATTTGTAAGGATTTTATCTGAGCATTATTAGTAATTAGTCTTATGCATACAACTCTACACTTCGGGGTAGTTTATGTGAATTTTTTTTTAGTTTAATATGTCCTTTAGCTCTAAAATGATTTCATTTCATTTTTGTTTGTTTCCAATGTTTTGGATCATAGAGTGTTTTCTAGATTTGCAAAGGAAATTAAATTTCAGTATCTATCATAAACAGAGTATTCATTTACTTCCTCGAGATTGAAAACACCTGTTATAGTTGCTTGTTGATTGCTGACTTTTACATGAACATTTGGATGAGGAGTAATGTTTACAAAGATAACATATAGAAAATACTCAGAAACAAAACAGCAGAAATCAAAATCTGCAGAACTAAAATGAAAATCCCAAACATAGTATTTAATAATATTGATGCGTATTGGGTTAAAGCCTTCATTAATAATAATAAAAAAGACAGAAAATACTTTCTTAAGAATGTTAAAAGAATGTAGGATGACAGAAATGGCTGACTCTGAAATCCAGCTTCCGGTTCACAGTCCCATTGTTAACATGTCATCAGAGCAGAGCTCAAATGGAAAAAAAAATGCAGCTGCTTCTCATAAATAAATTACTGTTGAAATTTGAAAACATCACTGCTTTTGGGGGTGGGCAGGGCTGAGAGCTACTAAAGATCATCTTTCTCATGGCTAGAAATGCTAAAATAAATGCACTGACTTTGTTTCTCACTGTGCTCATGATGCTCAGGAGATCTTCTGCTGCTTGGTATTGGGGATCTAGATAGAATGGGGCAAAGAGAAACACACCTGTAGTTACCTATTATCACCAAGTACAGAAAGTTTGGAAAACACTGACAGGGGTTCAGAGGCCCCATTTACTAAAATCTCTGAATAAAACCACTATTTGAAACTCATAACTGCCTTCTTTGCTACCTTAACTTTGGGTCAGATTCGTGTGAGACTTTGCACAGTCAAGTGACTCACTTACAGAGTAGGTGACCAAGAGTAAATAATAACATAAGGTTGATGAGTCTTTACCTAACGTCTCTCCTTAACCCTACACTCCCCCTTCAAGACTAAAGACACCGTGAATAGCTTCAATATTTTCAGTTCTATGAACAAGCCATGTAGGTAGTCCATGTTGTGATTGGCCTCCACTATAAGAAATCAACTCAAGACAAAACCAGGCTGTCCCTGTTAGCTTAATGCAAGCCAGATTGCTTGCTTGTTAAGTTTGAGTTCCTGGAGAAACGAGGCACTTGCTGGTTCAGATCAGAAGTCTGAAGTAATGACTAGCCAGACCCAAGCTGCTTTTCTCTCAACTCGTCTACTTTCCTCCTTTATCCTGGAGCCCTGTTAAGTTTTTCAGAGGACGGTATTTTCAGTATTTTGGTGAGAAGACATACCCTTGTCACTCAGTGTGGTGTATTGAATAGTAAATTCCTGTCTGGTTCATCCTCATGAACCAGATTGGATTCTTTGTGAGCGATGTGGCAAAGCCTGGCAGGCTGAGGCTGCCAGAGTCGGGATTGTCGTTTAGAATTCCAGAAGCAAACTGAAAGTGCCCCTGGTTAGCATTTTGTTTATTGTTGATTCCTTACAAGGATATTAGAGTCTGTACTTTTGAATCTGACCACAGCTAACTCACTTTTTAACACCAATGTTTTCTGATATGAAACGATGCCTCTTGGGACTCTTTTTCCCTGGTGGTATATTACGTTCATGAGTTTTTAAAATATGAAAGACCTCTAAACACAATTCTGTAATCTTGTTTTTCAGGAAATCTAAAAATGAAGTTGATGGGTACTACATGAGTTTTCTTACTAATATTCTGGCAAGAAACTCTGAAGGCATGAATGCTACAGATTTAGTGAGAAGTGTGTTTCATGTAGATTTTTTTTTAAAAGAAACATTAGAGCAGGAAAAAAATTGGGATTCTAAAAATTTGATGAGAAGTACCACGAGTTTAAATTGTTCTTCAAAGGAAGATTCTTGTGACTTTGTTTTTAAATCTTTTTTTAAAAAAATGTGGTTACCATTGTGTTCATTCACAAAAATGTATTTTACAAATAACAGTGAACTCTTTCATTAAATCGGAACCAGATTACTACTTTCAGTATTAATGGTTAGCTTTGACATATTTAAAAAGGGTAGAAAATACTTAATAGACCTGTCTCCAATTCTGAAATGAACAACTCTTCGGGGAAATGGAATTGTTCGAAGACACATTTTCTCTCTGCCAATCTGTGAAATATAATATAATTATTCTCATTTAATGAATCTCTCAATGAGGAGCAATTCTTCAGCACTTGAGCAGGTGAAATATAAGGATAATGGGAATGGCTTTGTAAATACGAGGATGAAATGAGATTGTTATTTTGTGCCTTGTTATGGGATAATTAGAGTAATAGTGTGGAATTCAGCAGGCATTTATTTCAACTTTCTCAATAAAGCTCCCTAGGGCTCATTTAAATTAGCCATGTTTATCCATGGAGAATTTTAGCCTGATTTCAGATGTCTGCTACTCTATAACATTCGAGCCCCAATGCTTAGCTTAATCTGATTAATTGCAAATAATGTACAGCCATCAAAAAGACCTTGTCTGAAACATACGTTTAAAAAGAACGCTTGGTTTTATAAATTCATAGCTGACTAAACAGAGAACAATGAAACTGTTTCTGTTATTCGGTGTAGAGGGACTGTGAGCTCTGTGGGTCTCTATCAGTTTCCACAAAAATGGAATGGGTTGGGTACTGTCCAAGAAGCCACTATTCATATGCTTATTAGGTCTTTAGAATAAAAGACTATATTCATGGAAACCAAATTCATGGCCATGGAATTTTAGTGGCAAGTTTCTTTGGTTAACCCAAATTTGTTATTTAAAGATAAGTAGGTGGTAGGATTCAGTTTGTTCAAGAAACAGGTTTCTTTGTTCTCTGTTAGACACGCCAGCATTTATTGGAATTATATAAGAGTATGCAAGGAGAACCGAGGGGTAGACTGTGTCGATTTAATCACACCAAAGCAGCTATCATAAAGAAATCTATAAATGAAGTAAGCATAAAAGGTCAATATCCCTCCAGTGTTGAAATCTTCGAGGGACATGTTCTTCCACAAGGCAGTACAGTTGATGTTTACATCTGAATTGGTTTACAGATTTTCCCGGTCAGTATTTTCCATCCTGATAGAAAAGAGAGTGGGCTCCTTAAAAGCAGTGAGGGGTTCAGAGTCACAACCCCGTTTCCCCCAATGGCGTGATCCCATGTCTCTTGGATAGTTTTCCGATGTTCACAATATTTAAAAATCCTTTCTAATTTGTTGTTATCTCTCGTTCCCACAACCCCTGTAGGAAAAGTCATTATACGTAATTTGAGGGACATTTATCACCACAGCTGCAAAGTATCTATCACTCTGAAAAGACAAGATTGCTTCAGCACTTTCTATTGAGGAAGCCTGAATGGGGGCTTCATACTTGGGATGTGAAACTTCACCAGACTCCTCTGTGCATGCACAAGCTACAATGTACACTCTACACGTTGTTAATTAGTTACTACGTAAATTCTTCACAGCATTTTCACTTGAAATTTTGTTTTTTTAAATTTCAGTCACTGAAAAACTGAAATCTAGTTGTAGTGACACACACTCTTAACCTAGATAAAACCTTGACATTACCTTTTGTAGACTCAGGATTGGACACATGTCACGGGGATAAAGAAAATGGTAATTTTATTATGAATATCATACATCATCAACCGCAAATATGACATGTTGAATTGTTTATACTTTCCATCTTTCTCTGAAGGTACAATTCAATTCAGTGAGCAGGAATGCAGAAGGGATCAAGACACAGTTTACCACTTTGCAACCAAAGTGTTTAGTCTCCAGAGACAGGGAAGATATTCATCATGAGCCTTAATTAATCTCTTTCCATCATCTCATGATACCATTATATTGATTGCTAAGACAAGGACTTGTTTTTCAAAACAAAACTGCTACCAAATATTTATTTTTCTGCAGCTTTCCTAGACTTGTTTTTTCTACTATGGCTGGCTTTCATCTGGGATTGAATATGTACTAAAAAATATATACTATGAGGATGGTATCCGGGATAGCTTTTCTCAGTAAAATGACCCTTGAGTTGATTTTCAGAATCCATATATGTGTGTTTGTGTTTATACACACATACATGTATACATATATATGTGTATACATATGTGTATGAAACCAGATGTGCTGTTGCCCAATTCAAATCCTAGTGTCTTGAAGACAAATATGAGAGAAACCCATGGGCTTGGTAGCCAACCAATCTAGCCTACATAGTAAATTTTATGCAATGGAAGACCTTATTTCAAAAGGGTGTAGGTGTTTCTGGGAATAGCAATCTGTTCAGCCTCTATGTTCATATGCATACCTGTGTACATACAACATGCATATGTACATGCATGCATGCACAGACATGCATCATAAAATTATATCTAAGTGCTATCACTTTAAGATGCCCCAGTATATATTATGTAATCTTAAATTTCAATTCTGGTATTTAGGTAGCTTTATTAAGTATGTATAATTATTTCATTTCCCAATGCTGTTATATTTCGAAGGAGGTAGTTTAAAAACATACAAGTAAGAACTCATTTTGAGACATCTCTTTTAAAGGTTACTAAACAGCAAATGTTTGGATCTATCTGTTTTCAGCCAATGAAATTTTCATGATATTGTTATTTGCATTTGTGTGTGTGTGTGTGTGTGTGTGTGTGTGAAATGAAACCTTTCAAATGCCATGATTTTTTTTCAACAATTTTAACATCTAGGTATAATTGTATAGCATGAAATCCTTTCTTGTTTCTAAATTTAATTGACTTAATCACTGAATTTAAATGTTTGGAAGTTGTTCTGCTTTCCTGGGTTTGAATGCCAAATACAGCATCACAGATCTAAGATGAACATTGCTTTTATATTTAGGCATGGCAACACTGCCTTCTAAATTACCCTAAATAACCTGCAGAAATGTTTCGAGAATGGGTAATAATGGTTGACAAATGTCCTCAGCGTTGACTTCCTGCTATGTATGATTTGTGCATGGCAGAGACAGTAACAGTCTTGCTACTTCATTCCTCTCTTTGCAGTTCTCTGTGTAACACAATGTACAGTTATATATACATTAGAATCATTTATCAGAGCACATATCCTCACTTAGAAGATGAAGACATAATTATCATCTTCAGAAGCGAAAGAAGATGTCAAATTTTGCCAAAGTTTCACAGGCATTTTCCAATGTATTCTCTTTGATACACGTATTGCACACTTTCCCTCTTTCTCTTCCTAATTTCTGCAATTTATAATAAAACTGACAATAAAGCCATATGATACGAAACTAAGAATCTGTGGATTAAAGTCAGGTTGTCAGGCTTGGAAACAAGCGCCTTTACCCACAGAGCCAGTATGAGTGTGTGTCTGTGTGTAAGAGTGTGCCACACCAACTCTAGTGTCATCTTTGTGACATGGCATACGTCATTATGCCAGACAGGAGCTATGTGTCCTATGGGACTAGGCTTCCTGGAGGTCAATGGCAGACGGCCTGGTATTAGCCACTGCTGAGGCATAGATGGGTTTCTCGATTAAGCTGGCTACATGGTATATGGGCTTTGAACAATCTCTATTAATAATGATATTCTATATATCTACAAGACAAGGATTATCTCTTCAAGAACAGCTCTGAGATAGGGAAGCACAGTATAGAAATGTATAAGAGTATAGCAGAACCCTTGTTATACATAGGGTGTATGATGAGCAAAAAATAGATGGGTTAATGTTGATGGGCAAAAACAGTTATACTTTGAACGTTATGGATAGGCTTGCTAGATCCCACTCCCCTCCCCATGGTGTCTGCTGCATAAGAAGGTACAAAAAAGTATATTTCAGCAGGTGCAGAGAACTGATTAGGCATATTTGGTCACTAGATGAGATAAAGAAAGAGTTAGAAAGAGGAAGGGCCATGATAGTGATAATGAGACAGAAACTTTCTATTCATAAGATGAAACCACTTTCTGAGGTTTACGTTCTGAAGGACAAGGGTTCCTCATCTAAGGATGTTTTATGTCTAACACCTGTCCCTTATAATATGCTTTTCTTAAATATCGATGATATGACTAAAAGAAGCTTTCATACTGTGCCAACCAATGATACATGACCTTCTGATTTGTTCTTTGTTTGAATACTATATAATGAAAACGTGAATTCAGTAAAACCGCAGCAGATTCCAACCACTCTCTTGTGTGTTGTGTCTGTCTGTCATTCGCCGAACTTGTGCCTTCCTGAGTACCAAGACCCTGCTTCTCCCATGGTCTGAGTGGCTCCCCTGAGCCAGTCCGTGGCAAGAGTATGTGTGTAAGAGTGTGTGCCCGTGTGGGAGTGTGTGTGTCTGTATGTGTGTATGAGTGTGTCTGTCTGTATGTGTGTGTATAACTGTCCTTTTGTGTGTCTGTATGTGTGTGTGAGTGTGTGTGTCTGTATATATGTGTGAGTGTGTGTGTCTGTATGTGTGTGTGAGTGTGTGTGTCTGTATGTGTGTGTATGACTGTCCTTTTGTGTGAGAGTATGTGTGTGTGTGAGTGTGTCTGTGTGTCTGTGTCTATGACTGTGTGTCTGTGTTTGTCTGTGACTCCAAGTTTTAACTATTGGGAGAGTAGCAAAACAATTCATTTTTTATCAGTGACTACCAAGACAGAGTTGGGAAATTTGGACCAAATAAAAGAATTAGCTTTAGTAAATGTGAATGAAAGCATTAGAAAAAAATTGGATTCTATTATATGTTAACTGGTTTTAAGATAAACTTTCCTATGATAAGTACCTGTCTAGAAATACCCATATTTTCTAGAGTAGACAGTCACCTAGTTAACGAAGATTCAACCAAGAAGGCTCCGTGTTCCTCACATCCAGCTCTAAGTTTGATTGTGATAACTTCTGCTCAGTAGTTTTCAGACGTTTTGATGGCAGTGAACAACTTTCAAATGAATCAATATTAAAAAGTTGAACATGAGAAAGTCATAACATGTATAAATACAAGAAGTTCAGATTTTAGAGCTTCAAGTTTCACATTGCTAGGAATTCCAAGGTGGTCATTTTCTAACAATGTGACCCTTTTTTTGATGAACTGTGGGACTATCATAGCTTTTTCCCCCATTTTGATATTGGAGGAGAGCTGCTTATTGGTGTTTGGCCGCTTAGCCTTGAAATAACCACACAGATACTGTATTAATTAAATCACTGCTTGGCCCATTAGATCCAACTTCTAATTGGCTAACTCTTACATATTAATTTAACCCATCTCCATTAATCTGTGCATCACCACGAGGTCGTGGTCTACGAGCAAAGTGTCAGCACATCTGTCTCCAGAGGCAGCTCCATGGCTTCTCTCTGACTCTGGCCTTCTTTCTCCCAGCAGCCAGTTTAGCTTTCCCTGCCTACCTAAATTCTGCCCTGCTATAGGTCCAAAGCAGTTTCTTTGTTTATTAAAAGTAATAACAGCACAAAGAGGGCAATCCCACATCACTTTTAATATTTTATTTTGTTGATATGATATTGAGACTGTTCTGATGTGTAGATATGTAATGAATGAACAAAAAGTTTCTGTGTTGATCCTCAGCCATCTGTAATTACCATTGCCTTCCTGGTAACGTCATGACTAACTCTGTCCATCCAAATAAATATGATAGAACTAAAATAACTCAGTTCCTTGTGAGGTCTCTCACACTTTGGTTACAAATGCTTTTCAAGAATGCCTTTTGATATATTTTCAGCTATATATTGTCTGAATATCATTGCAGGTATATAGGAAACTGTTTGCCATAACCTACTCCTTCTCACGTTCTGGTCAAAGACAGCCATAAAACAAGATTGTTTTTCAACTCTGTCCATGGAGACGTATGGAATACAATCTGCTGCCTGGTTCAGACTTTCACTCCTAGTTCAGTTTGCTCAGTTTTTTTTCATTGTGCTCTAAATTAACATTTTCAGTTTTATGCCTTTCTCCTTACAAGAAGTTTAATCATGAACATGTTTAAATCAAATCCACCCTGATGGTCACATATTTGGTATATGAATGAGAATAAGCTTATTATTTGTTGGAAATCGTTAAATAACACAATTTCCTTACCAGCCCAAGGGCTATTACCAACCAATATTCTCTTTCCTTTAAATACTGGTGTTGTCTGTTGTTGCTTCCACTGGTAGCTTTGCATCATTTGGATCTTGTGACAAACATAAGTTTCGGAATGTGTGGTCTTCTGATTGCAGGTGGTTCCTATGCACGCACTATGGTTATAGTGTGTACAGATATTTACATTTCCTCCAATAAATATTCAGAGACATATTATTTTTAAATGATCGCTGCAGAATAGATTCTTTAACATTTTGTCATTTATTATGTTGTGCATATGTAAATTAGTGTACGGGAGGTCTCGTGTTTCTCTCTGAGAATGTAACTCTCTGTGAAGTCTACCTACTTATCTCTTCTGATGGAGAAGGCAAGAAATGAAAGAAAGAATAGGAAGACCATGCAAAGTATCTGTCCATTCATAATTGGAGAATAGTTAACATGGGAAACAATTTTGAATAGAAATAATGTACTTTATTTCTATTAAAGTTTGCTTTTTATTTGTCCCAAAATACTGCAATGGTATTGAACTAAGTCTTTAAGAACTGCTGAAGAATCACAGCTATAACTCAGTAAAACGCAGGATGAAAAATAATGCTTTAGTTGAAGGCCTTTATGTCTTTTAAAATGCAAATACCTCTCTCTTTGTCTGCAATCAGTCATTTATACATTAATGTGAGTGAATTTATTAGACATCTCTCTCAGGTTAATTTAGAAGAGGGGATGGTGCAGATGAACTCAGCAGCTGCACAGATATGGGAAGATTAAGTATTAAGGGCAGGAGCATGGACGATAGCGTGGCCTGCTTTATAGTTTCACTTACAGGCAATGCCATCCGTGTTTAACACACTCATTTGTATTTATAAACACACATAAAGAAAATGTCTGCTTAATGAGGGGAATGTGAGTGCGTGTTTCAGAATTGTATCCAAATAGTTCACTGTGTCTCGATGGAATGATAATATAATTAAGCAAATTACTTATAATTTTGTTCAACTCTGAATTAAGTCAGCAGTAGAATTCCCAACCAAAACACTGACAGAAAATATTTTGATCTCATGAGTGCTCTCAAAGATTGCAAGCCAGGGAACTGCCTGGAGTTTCCCATCATGGGCAGTCGGGAAGAGTAACTCAAGGTTCATGCACCAAACCCAGGCTTGCACTATGATTTTATGATAGTTCTTTAAATATGTTTGAAATACATGCAAGCTTTTTCTCAACTCTTTTTATCAAAAAGTAATTTCTTTATATTATATGAACATACTGATATACTCCTTCATGCCTCCTGGCATTCAAAACTCTTTCTAAAGTTAAGAAAAACAAGTATCACTTCCAAAAGCCACAGGAGAAATCCGGCTGATGCTTCTCGTCCGTTTGCACAGAGCGGAACCTGTACGAAGCGTTCGAGCACTTTATAATGAATTGTTTCCCAGCTGAAAATGTCACAGCCATCAGTTTTCCACCTCTTCACTTAGGTATTTTATACGTATAGAAATGGTTGATCTGGGTTCAAAATGTCACTACAGCTATTCAAAATACAACGCGGACTTCTATCCGTAAGTCACTGTATCTCTCAAACCTCACTGCGGAAGCTTATTTTTGCAGTAAATTGTGACCAACACAGAGAACCACAGCTGGCCAAGGAGGAGAGAAAAAGTGATTGCAGAACCCTAGACCCTGAATGGGAACAACTGTCTCACACTCTCTTCTTTCTTTGTCTCCGAGATCATTGCAGGTGACGGGACAGAAGGCACTGGAGCCAAAGTCAGTGGATGACTACAAAGAAACAATGTTTTTCAGACAGAAATGAATTCACAGCGACTGTGACAGTGAAAAAGGCCTGACCGAGCTGAAGCCAGATAAATTACCTCCACGTGTTCCCACACACTCCTTTCTCATTGTGTTTGGGAACCTGGCTATGGCGGTTCCACAGTGGGAAGGGAGAAACAGGAATAAGAGAATCTTCCCTTCGCGACAGGTCTGTGAGAATAGTTGTCTGGTTTCTGGTGGCTTTATTACAAGCACACAATCTTAAAAGCTTCTGGTGGGCAGTTCTGAGGCCAAGCAAGCAGTATGTGTCTGAGAGTTCTATGAAGAGGGAGAGAAGGTTGCCTTTCCACATATCTGCCTGGGGGAGAGCATAGTTGGGAGCCCCGGAACTCTCAGAGCTCAGGAGTGAAAGGAGTCAGCTGAGCCCTGAAATCAGCCTGGGTTTCAGGAACACAGAGGTGTAAAGAGCACACTATGTGCTGGACTATAATAACAGACTAATCAAGAAACCTGAAAAATCCCCACATGTATAAAATATATATGCGTAGCAAAAGTATTTCTAACTTAAAAAACAATGAGTACATTGTACTCTATGATAAAACGCAATTTAGATAATTAAAGGATTTTTTTTTTAGCTTGATCTTACCGAGGGCCTCAGATAATTGAATAATTAGAACTTTTACCATCAATCTTAAAAGCCTACTCATATTTGGATTGGTATTTGGTATAGATGCAATATTCATGTCAACATTTATTCAAAATAATATTTGTACATATTTCCTACTCATTCATGGAGAAAAACTGAAGGTTTTTCTGTTTATTTATTCTCCAAAATTCCATTTTATGTCATCTGTTATGGTTGTACCGAATTCTTATGCTTTAATTGGTTTGCTGTTCAAACTTCCTGTCACCAGCAGGTTATGGTTTGTCTTGTGGGGGAGTGTGACACTCTTTCCCTCAACCTCCGCCACTTTGTGATACTGTTTTCTCCAGCAGAAGTCATTGCCCAAAGCTTAAACTAGAGCCAGATACAGAAGGAAATACCAAATCTACCAACCATTTCATATATTACTGATCTTCTTTTGAGGCTTTAATGCTACAACCTCCTCATCGTGTGCTTTCACAATACTGAGACAGGAGAATTTATATTTATGTATTATTTATTTGATAGAGTCTGACTCTATAGAACCCATTATTCAGCCAATGGTGGGTTCAAATTCATGGTACTCCTCCTTCCTTAGCTACCCAGAGTTGCAGAATTTGGGGAGTTGGGTAGTACTCATGCATGTAGTAACTAATGTTCTTTATGCTTAGTGCTATTAATAATACTAGGCATGTTTTTGAAGTTAAAATATTATAGGCTTTTCTACATGAACTATGATTATTAGCTCTACTTTTGGGTCTGATTATAGCATCTATCAAGAACAGTTGCCATGTCACAAAGTAAATTATATTATAATGGAGTTGAAATGTATATTCCTGTAGCCATGGATCCTGTCTTGGTAATCCTTGCTCGCTGTTTCTTGGGTCTTTGAATGGTTGATGTAAACTTTCTGAAAAACAGCAGCAGCAGGTAAAAACACATTGTGTGATAGCAAAGCCTTTTCATATATATGTTACTTGGAATGGCAACTTAATGCAAGATGATTTCAGTATTATATCTTGACTGAAGAGACAAGAGCAAACAAAGTCTTTGACAAAACAGCTGGGTTCTTGGTACAGCCACTTAACCATTGACAAGAACACACCAATTCCAGAAGAGCTCAGTGTAAGGTACTTTCTATTTTACTTTTACATTTTCTTTTCTGTAGAAAAAAAATCTTTCACCAAAGAAAGACGAGGAAAGAAGTAAAACATAAATAATATGTATGATTTTTAGATCCATGGTAATTTAATCCTATATAGGTATCTGTAGGCTTTTGTTTAAGGTAACCTTTAGAGGAAGAGTAATAAGCAGCATAGCATACAATCTTAGGGAAGCTTACCTTGACTTGCAAACTTCAGCTCTTTGGCATCTGTGAGTGTGGGTCTTTTGTCAGAGCCTTTTTTCTCGATCCGTCGATGGCTTCTCTTTTTTTTAGATTCTCCCCAGAGATTAGACCCTCCATGCATGCTCGGTATATTCAAAATTGCAATTCCTTCCAGAGAGATGTTTATTAAATCTATCTGTACTCCATCACACTGGGGAAAGAGAGAGAGAGAACTTATTTTTGATTGCTTATTTACTTCCTTGTCTTTTAATAAAGCTATTTAAATTCATGTCAATACAGAGAAGAAAAATGCAAGAACATTAACTTGTTACCATTCATAATTATTAAAAATGGACAAACCTCATCAGCTTTACAGCAAACCTTTGGCAGAGAAACATCCTCATGTTTCTTTAACTCCAATTTGCAAATTGTGAGCCAACGAGGTCAAGTTTAGGAATGGGGACATTTTTGTGATCATTGCCTCTTTTGAATAATGGATTTGAATTTGAACTCCTGATCTTCATGCCTCTACACTTGGCTTGGTTTAGTTTGTTATTTTTTTCCTTTCCTTCCTTCCTTTCTTCTTCTTCTTCTTCTCCTTCTCCTTCTTCTTCATCAAACAGTGAAATGGCTTGATAGACATTTATGAAGGAAAAACGAAGTCAGTAGCAAAAAGTGATCACAGAGAGCCCTGTTGCTTTGGAGAAAGAGATGAGCTCAGGTTCTAAGCTCATCCAAAGTGAAGACAGGCTCAGCTGCCCAGAAAAATGTGAAAGATGGGAACATTTGAGTGAGGGAGATGGCAGGCAAAGCACTTTCTCAAGCCAATTAAGGAAACATGACAGATTTTTATTATTATTTTATTTTATTTTTTGCCTTGTAATAAGTAACCACATTACATATAAAAAATAACTGTGGACACCAACTGTAATTTGGGTAGCCAAAGTGGTGAGGTTTTAGAATTTTTAAACTTAATTGTTGACAGATATATGTGGAGGATTGTGAGGTTAGTCTGTTGCCTGAACATATGTATTACTCGTGTGAGTGCGGGTGTCCATGGGGCCCAGCCCGTGTGCCAGAGGTCCAGGTGCTCTGCCCTGAGTAACATGGGCACTGGAAATCTAACTCGGGATCTCTAGAAGAGCAGTAAGTGTTTTAACCACTGAACTATGTTTCCAACGCCCTCTTCTGCAGTGTTTAAGGGACAACTTGCTTATATTTTTTTTTGCCTTAGATTTTCCAAAATGATAAACATTATAATTATCTCAAAAATTATTCCTCCATTTTCTATTATAAGTCTGTAAAGGAAGAGATAACATTTGAAATTTTTTCAAAGTACCCTCTCAGGAATAAGCATTTCACTTGTCTCTAACAATATCTCATCAAAGGGTTACTACAGTCACCTACTATAATTAAGTCGTCAGTAACTTAAACACCAACTTTAATTCTCATGGAAATCACGATGCCACAGAAGCCACAACAAAACAAACTGAATCCTGTCTCTTACTCACATTTGCCTCATCTTTCTGAAGCCAGGTCTGTATAATGTTCACCAAAGTAACAAAGCAATGAGATAAAGTGTTTCACCTTGAGCCCACTCTGGTGTGGAAGAAACAATTCTGGAAAAAGAGCTAAATTCACATTCAGTTTGTTTCACTGAAGAGGACCCTGCTCTGAATGACATGATTCACTTTTTCCAGAAACAAGGTCCTTTCCTTCCTTTTTATGTATTAAATTAAGATCATTTATTTCTTTTTACTAAAGAATTCTGCTCCTGTGTATACTCGCTCACCGCTATATATTCTAGATAAACAGATATTAATTTCATAATTAAAAGTAATCTTGTGTAAATACCCTGCAGGCCTCAATGAATCAAACACATACTGTGTGTCAGGCCTCCCACTGTCTTCAAGTGGAACGCACTGGCTGGATAATTAGATAGTACATATTTTTTAACCTTATTTGCATGCATATTATATCTTTTGCACACTGACAAGCAGCAGTAACAACAAAAGTCAGATTACCACAGGGAATTCCCACAAAGAAGTCTTCATTCCTTATAATTTGCAGCCTAAATTAAAATAATTTGATCTTTGACAAGGATGAAATGTCAAGCAGAAGGGGGTCCTCTACAAGCCACGGCCTGTGGCTTCTGAAAACTGCCTAATTTATGTCAGTCACTTCTTAATACATATTTAAGTATTACACGAAAAAGATGATAAATATGCAATCTGACACCTTTGGTATTTCCCTGCTGTTAATTTATAAAGGTCTGGCTTCCCCCAAACTGACTAAAATCATTTAAATAACAGAAGAATTGTGAAATAAGCTGGAGCCGGGGCCTGGCTTCCATTTCCACTCGATGATATTGAACTCAGCAGGTAGTACACTAAGACAATTATGTGACTAGGCCTTAGGACCCTGCTGTGACAAGTTACTTTCAGAATTAGTGAAGGAAGATTCCTTTGTTCATCTGCAGAAAAGGGGAGCGTGTGCTGCAAGGTCTTTCTTCTGCCTAATTGAACTCGTGGAGTTAGGTGAGACAATGGAGACACAACAGCCTGGCCTACCATGCATGTTTCCCCCCTTCACAGTCAACACCATGTGTGGTTGGAGGAGATGGGTTGGTCATTCTGACAGGAGGGAAAAGGACACTAGCAACCTGCAACTGTCAAGGAGTCCTGGAGAGCACAGTTGCTCCTCCAAGTGCAGGATGCTGTGTTTAAATAAATTGGTGTCTATGAGTGGCTTAGTTCCTCTAGTTCTCCATCCCAGGCCACCTTTCTCTGTTTGCTTTGACATCATGTTATTTGTCTGGAAAGCTCTTGCATTTGTTAATTCTTGATATTACTGAATTATTTTTGAAAAATCTCAGTATTGGGGGATGAAACCAAATTCTTGACCTTAACATTCCCTATCTTCCTAGTCTCACTAACACCCAAAAAAAGACTGAGTGTCCTAAGGGCTGGGCATTCTCATTTTCTCCTTGACTTCGGTACATGGTGAAGAAGAGCAAACCTATGTGCCTGCTGGTTCTAATCTCAGGCACCGACTGAGGTTTTGGAACCACATTTATCCCTCCTCCGAAACACAGCAATGCAAACTTGGCATTTGACATTTTTCTTGACAATTTTGCAAGTTGTCATTTTATTTATATTTTTGCCTTTTGTCATAAAGTTAGAAGATGATTGAGATTTTTTAAATTGAGACTACCAATTTTTAAATCAGTATCTCACCCTCTACATTTACATGAATATAGCACTGATTTGTTTCCATATATTTAATTATTCTGGCAATAATGTATTTTTCTTCCAAGTTGTTTAAATATTTAGGTATGCAATGAAGATTTTATAGTAAATCTTTGATTCATACTATGTATAAAGACTGAACCAGATGATGCAGGTGCCTTGTTGGTACCAGACATGAGGTAAACTTTAATAATCCATGTATTTTAGAGTTATTATGAAGCACTTTTCCAGCCTATTCATTCCATCCCAAACATTTACTCCGTTCGGAAGGAGCTCCCTGCAGGAAGAGCACAGTGGTGGAAACATTCACACAGCAAATGACTTGTTTCTGAAGGAGCAGCCAGTAAAACATATAACCATGGCTTGAGGTTCTGTTGTTACTACTATGGTTTATTCCTCATTAGACATTTTTCAAACCATAGTTGGTGTGATTTTAGGCCACATAGGAAGCAATAGCAAGCAGAATCAAATTTCCGAACTGCTGATTTCTTATATTTAATTATGAAGTAACCTTGAGGGTAGAAAGTCATATTCTGCTAATATGATAGACTGGATTCATTAAAATGTGAGCAGAAAGGCACGCTTGGCATGGGTAGTCACACACACACACACACACACACACACACACACAAACACACACACACACAAACACATACGCACACATGGTATACGATGGTATAATGTAGAGAACACACAGTACTGACTCCAATTTATAAATGCTATAGTAGTCGTTCCTTGAATAAGCCAGAAATTCAGAACCAGAAGCCAGATGAGGAAAACACAGAGAAGCAGGATGCAAAGCTAAGTAAATTAGTTCTGGTTCAGATTTCTTGAGTATCCTGAACAGTCACTGTCCTGATAAAATGTCATCATGAAAGAATAACACTAATTTTAGCTGTATTTAGGACTTTAAAAATCAATGTTTTCTACAATTATTGTCATTTACATTCTCATTGCTATTTAATGAAACCTTTTAGAAAATTTTGTGATGTGTGACAACACACAGAATATTGCCCTATGGATTGAAAATTTTCAGTCTGTGCTGAAAGTGAGAGGCACCAAGCAGCAGAGACTCAGGAAGGCTTGGCCTCCAGTTACACTACAAAAGGTCTTAGTCTGGTCTCTGCAACAGATTTCCTTTGAGCACAGATTTCTTTTTGAGAGCAAAACTGTTTAGCATCTACAATACAAAGCAGTTTTATGCATTGTTGAGTTTGAAATTAAAATGATAGTATAATTTAAAAATAAATTTATGAGTAGATAAATAAAGACGACGTATCTAATGATTCGTTAGGGGATGAAAAGATGATGGGCTCAGGGGGCAAAGTGCTTGCTTTATGAGCATGAGTTCTGGAGTTTCTGTTCCCTGCATGCGTGGGATAAACTGCATGCACCGTGTGTACTTTTATTCCAGGACTGTGGAGGCAAAGAAAGGCAGAGTTCTAAAGCTTGCTGGGCCGCAAGTAGGATTCTTTCTCAATAAAATAAGATAGACTCCTTCTCAATAAAATATGATGGACAGTGATAAAGGAGGACTCTCTATCTACCTCTGATTTTTGTACACATATACATGAATATGTATATATCCATAGCATACATACAAGACAGTAAAGCACAAAGTAATCTTAACACATAAAACTATATATACTATTACACTACATATGATTAAATATAGCATGCATTATTAACAACATATTCTATGTTAGAAATACTACTGATTACATATATATAATACACACAGATACGTATATAATTATACACAAAAGCACACAACATATAGGACAGACCTTAATTCTTACCTTCTGTGATTGTTATGATTTCATACAATTGTGAAGTTTTTCTTTTCCTTAACTATTTAGTCTACTTCTAATATTTATTCTCATTCTCTAATCATGATAAGAAATAAACACAAAAAATATTATATTGAGAATATCAGTAATTAGTATTGTCACCAACAGTAAATTACAAAATTGGGCTTTTGTAGAGCCTAGCCAGGACATTATGAACTTGTAAATACAGAATTTACCTAAGAGTCTAAAACATAGTATCTATCACTCATAAAGTAGAACTAATAGCAATTAGTACAGAAAAGACACTCATGACAGCTTTAATGCCAGCTCTTGGAAGGAAGAGGCAGGCTGAGCTCTGGGTTTTCAGACAGCCTGAGCTATGAAGCTAGTTTCAGGACAACCAGAGTCACACAGAGAGACCCTGTCTGGACAAACCAAAAAATAAAAAAACAAAAAACAGGAATAAAAAGTTAAGTGCAGGTATGAGTTGTGTCTTAGACAATTTCACTTCGGTTCACAATTATTACTTGCAAATGTACCACTTATAACATTGGTAATAGGAGGTAATTTGCATATTGTTTTAAAAATTAAAAGTGGTAGAGCCAATATTTTTGTATTTATATCAGAAAATTATTAAGGATTTTTGCCACAATTCTGTCTCTTTGTTTTGTCCTCACTATTCATACAAAATAAAACTTTTCTTTAATTTTTAAGACTCATTAGATCATTTCCGTTTAGAGTATGTTTTAAAATATTTGAATGCTGCAATATCTAGATATTTTTGGTAGACCTATTTGTTTCGGGTCTTTCTAACATATTTTTTTCTTATCTTTGCTCTCTTTCTTGGGGCTTTCATATACTTTATCTGTAATGGGGAATAGCAACCTTGAGAACTGAAAAATCTAGCTAATGAATGAAATGGAATGGGAAAGGATATATTTTAACATTTGTCTGTGAAACTAAAGAGACTATTAGTGCACTGAATCTTAAAGTTATAAAATAATCATTCCTGAAAATGTAAATGGGCTTTTCTTTTGCAATTTTTTCATTTTCTTCAACTATATTTTTATTCTTGCATCATTTTCTTCTTGCTATGCACAGTAAATTCTGATTTCCAAAGTTCTATTATAGATCTCTTTTTATGTGATATGATACATAATAAATGTATCAGACAGTGATACATTCCTTATGAGTAACAAATATCATATTTTAGAATCTTGAGTAAATCTATATGTATTGCTAAAAGTGTATTTCTTAATAGGGGTCATACCACAACACCAAAAAAGCAAACACAAGGCAGTTTTTACTGTTACAAAAAGTGAATACATTTTTTTTTCTTACTTCTATTTCTACAGATTCATGTAGCTTCTTGCAGGTGGCTGAGAAGGTTTCAGATGTGCCAAACTCAAAATACCAAAATTTGTTCTTCATTCTGCAAAAGGAAAGAAGCAGCTTAGAATCATCATATTCGAAGGGATTGGAAGTTAGTCTAACACTACCTTGCCTTTTATCTTTGTTAGGGTTTCTAGTGCTGTAACAGAGCACCTGCACTATAAACAGTGTAAAGAAGAAAGGGTTTATTTTGCATACACGTCCCCATCACACTTCATCACTGAAGGAAGTCAGGACAGGAACTCAATGTGGGAGGCAGGAACTGAAGTAGAAGCTGACTTGCTCTCTCTGTCTTGGTCAGCCTGCTTTCTTTTTCCCCCAGGATCACTTTACGGGTGGGGGGGTGACACCACGTACAGTGGTCTGGGCCCTCCCACATTAACCACAGTTTAAGGAAATTTGCTACAGACTTGCTTATAGGCGTATCTTATGGAGATTCTCAATTGAGAGCTGCTCATCTTCTCAGATAACTCTAGCTTGTGTCAACTTGACACAAAACTAAACAACATTCGGATCATATGGAAAAGAGGCAACACTTGAAGATATGTGATATCAAAAACACAATGGATGATCACATAATTTCAAAGTTTGTTTGTTAGTGACAAATGGCCATTTTTACTATGTTGATCCTCCCAATCCAAGATTGCCTAACAGCTTCTGTAGGGATTGCAGGGATGTGCTGATTTTACAGAGCCATGTATAGTCTTGACTTTTGCATGTGTTAGTTGATTGGACTTTTACAAGTGGATTTAATACTTATAATATTTGTGTCTTAAGCAACTTGACATTGAACTATCAACTCTATAACCACAAGGAGAAAAAAATAGCAATGCTCTGAAATTTTTATGGCAGAAAAGAGATCAATATGAACTAAGTTGAACATTTATATAGGTAGCTATGTGTTCTTTACAAATGGAAACAATCCAAAGCATAATAAGGAAAACCTACTCACTAACGTAAAGCTAAAATTTACAAGAAGAATTATTGTTTTAACAGTTAATGTATTTTCTCATATAAGCAGTAGTTGGAAATCATGATACAGTCTGAAAGCATTAAGCAAGAAAGATAATTTCCAGAAGCTAAAAGAAAGATATTAAAAACTCTGTATCAATTCTTAAAATAATGTTATATTTTCTCTTCTTGTCATTCAATGATTATATATTTGACTCTTTGTACCAGGTAATTAAATTTATGATCACTTACTGTAACATTACAGAGTTTCACTAGATTTTTATATTACCTAAAATACATTAAAATTCTTCCTTATGAATGAATTCAATTTTTAATTATTCATATTTCTGATAGGGAATATGTCTTTAATGAGAAGAAAATATAGATAAAATGATGCTTATATTTTCACATATCAAAGCAATGTTGAAATTTTTTTATTTTTTTATTTTTTTTGGTTTTTCGAGGCAGGGTTTCTCTGTGGTTTTGGAGCCTGTCCTGGAACTAGCTCTTGTAGACCAGGCTGGTCTCGAACTCACAAAGATCCGCCTGCCTCTGCCTCCAAGTGCTGGGATTAAAGGTGTGTGCCACCACCGCCTGGCTTGAAATTTTGATATAGTATGTGAATATATTTATACATGAATTTTTCCTGTTTTTCTTATGAATATTGATATGCTTTTTATTAGATTGCAAAGCACTTTGACAAGACAATATTCTGCAAAGGTGTCACCAATTTATTGAATAGCCCTTGCTTTGAAATGTAGCAGGTAAGATAATGTTGAGTTTACTATTATGGTCTATTAAAATAACATTTCCCACACAAAGTTACAGAATATGAAAATAAACTTATATTGTCTAGACACACTCAGAAATATTTTGGCTCACATAGGTTTTATTTGCCTACCAAATTTATATAAGCTTACTTGTACCAACCACATGCAAGCCAGTAAGTGGAAGAACAAAGTTGTAGTCATATTTCGTAGGATCTTGGTACTGTAAACTCTTCCTTTTCCCTAGAGAACATTTTTATAATTTGTGGACTGGTATCACATATGTGAAAAAATGTCAAGAAGAATGAGTAGTTTATTGAAACCTGCAGACTTGTGTCTATGTTCCAGTTCACGGTAACCTTGGCTGAAGTTACGTAAATTTTGAAGTATTTCCCTGTTGACTCATTTTGATAACATTACCATCTGATTTATGATGAGAAGAAAATATTGGTTTATATAAGATGCCCTGAAGACAACCCTTTAAGAACGTAATATTTGTGCTAATTCCTTGATAATTTTACACATTCATTGGATGTATTTTGATCACGAGTTCTGTGTCATATTTTGGAATTAGTTTTCTAGAATTGGCAGGGATAACATATTTGTGTCAGCTCTTTTTCTCAATGTTTCAGGACTCAGTCAATAGTTTGTTTATTCACTAACAAGTATTCCATAGGACCATTCACCTCCATAAGCTACTGGGTTAGGTTCTAACTAAGCAAGTGCAATTGTCCATGTTATATTATGTTCAAACTATGAAGAATGTTGCAAAAGTACAGGTGGGCATATAAAATAATAACTATAATGTTAGCTAATGAAATATAAGTATTGTGTGAGAGTTCTTAAGTGACTCAACTAATTTTGCTTCAATGAATTCAAAAGGTTTGAAAAGAGGTAGCATATGGATAATTCATAGAAAACATTGGAAACAAAGAGTTGGGTTCTGGCTTTCTGTGGCAGTTCAGTAGGTCATAGAAACATGCTGAAGTTGGACTAACAGTTGGGCGGGGCCTATTTCAATACATGTATGTCAGAGTTAAAGGTTATAATCGACACAAAGCTGAGAGACGTTTATGATCAGTGCAGTGACATGGGCAGCTTTATTTTCCAGGCAGGTTAGTCTAGGAATGAAGCCATGGGCTAGAGGATTTGTACTGCTGAAAGTAACATGGTTGAACAGTGCCAAAGAAGGCCTAAGCCCAGTGTCCAGGGGAAGGGAAGAGAGACACAATTCAAGAGACAGAAAGGAAAGGGCTCCACAGCAACTGATACATTTTTATTGTAGAAACTTGGGTTAGCTCTGAGTGGGTATATTTGAGCATGAAAAGTCCATGGCTCAAACTTTGCAGGTTTTATAATCTAAATATTAAATGGTAGCTTGAAAGTTAAATAAACATATGAGGATTAGGGCTGCATGCAATTGACAATTCTCTTTCGTTTCCGTTCTGTCTATCAAGTTCACCGTACTTTCACGTGACTATTGTTCCAAGCCACAAACAACCCTTACTTAGTTTCACAAAAGCTTCATAAGAAACAGAAATCCTGGGAATTTACATTCAGCCTCTATTCTCCGTATTAGTTAGCATTACTGCTCATGTGCAAAAGCTACTTTAAATTCCCCATTATTACAACCACTTTATGTTTCACTTCGATAAATATATGGGGGCAATAAAGAACACACAGAATCAGAGCCACATGACAAATTAAAGGCTGTTAAATTTTATTTCTTAAACCAAACTGGTGCTCAGGTTGTAGAAATGCAAAAAAGAAACATTTAGGCATGTTTTTATGGCTCACAATAGAAAATGATTCAAATAATTCAGACTCAGATTGGTGAGAGAAATCACATCACTTTGGACTTGAGAATATGGGAACTGGACTTCAGTCATTGTGAAATGGTCATATAGAATCAAATTTATTGTACTTTCAGACAGGGTTTATAACACTAAGAAAGATGACATATGTCCTACCATGTCCACACACAAAAGTTAGGAATGTAATTATAATCTTAATAAATGTCTGAAGTCTTCTTTCCTATGAATTTAATTGTAAATCTGCAATTAATATTTAAACTGCTTGGTTACCAGATGTTCAGGTAAAAACAAACAAACTCCCATTTACCAGGCATTTTCTCACTAGTTGTGATTTTATCTTTTAGATATTGTCAGAGAAATTTGGAATATGCAATATTTTGTTGAAACAAATTTGTCTTTGTCATTATGAAATTTAGTTAATATTTAACTCCACAAGCTTTCAACTTTCAACTAGGTAATTTAACATCTAGCAATATATTTTCTTTGGAATTTTCCTAGGTTTCATCTTTTTTACTTCCTTCCTTCCTTTCTTTCTTCTATCCTCCTCTTTCCCTCCCTCTCCCTTCCTTCCTTCCTTCCTTCCTTCCTTCCTTCCTTCCTTCCTTCCTTCCTTCCTTCCTCCCTTCCTTCTTTTTTTCAGTTGCTAAGGAACATAAATGCTCCAAACACACAAAACCAAAGAAAATATGTAGTACCAGAGCACTTCTGCAGAAAAAGTCCAGAAGTGCCTAACCATGTGTGGAGGGTGTTTCTAACCAGGCTGTATAGTAAAGGTGGGAGGTACAAGCATTTTGTTTATCTTATGCAGAAATATGACTCATAAATATACAGAAGGCTTAGTTCGGTGAGATTATCCTTAAAGGTCATGTTTGGATCTTACAGGTGAATTTGTTATGTGTTCAAATGGGAATACAGAATGTACAAGAACATTGTTTACAATATAAGAATCCAAAAGTCTTCCCGGAGGCACTTGTACATTTTGAAAGGCTGTTAAAATTATTCACCTGATGCAAACTGAAATCCTTCTTGATTTTTGATGTTAAAAGTACACAGAAACATAATGTCCTTCATAACTTAGTTTTCACGGAATGAAGTCAAAGGTGTCCCGAAAGTTCATATCATTCTTATCAATTTGTCACCCTTTCTTCCTCTCCCTGAAGTCTTCCAGCAATCATTTTAAATGCAGAAGAGACATTCACATGAAGGGCAAGGGTCTTAACAGTTAAAAACCTTATGAGTATCCTAAGTTCTTGTCTTCTAAAGCCACCCCACATTCTGCAAAACCTGGACTTGGCTGACAATGCTGGTGAAGAAACAGAGAATTCCACTGACCTACAGTAACATGGTAAAGGCTTAAAGTTGTGGGGAAATCAGGGAATCAAGTCGCTTTTATTTGCGCTAGCTGCCAGGAAACATAACACTAAACATCAGCTACAGAATTACTCATATATTCCCAAGCAAAGCAAGCAATTACTTAAAAAAATATATACCATGAGTCAGACGGAAGCACCCATTAGAGCCTCCTTTAACTAGTGAATGGAGTGTTTAAAAGGACCATTTGGAGAGGCGAGGGCAAGCCAGAGCATCAGTGGTATGTCTGCAGGGCTCTAGATCTCGTTAGTGCAGTAACCCTAGATTGTGCCAATAAAGAAAGACGCAAGAATTTATGCTGGTTTGAACACCAGTGGCCCACATAGGTTCATATATTTGAATACTTGATCCCTAGTTGATAGGACTGTTTAGAAGGATTAAAGGGTATGGCCTTTGTCATTGGGGACAGTCTCTGAGACTTCTAAAGCCCACACCATTCCCAGTTACCTCTTAAGAGAGGTCTTGTAGCTGTATCTCAAGATGTAAGTCCTTACTACTGCATTACCATGTCTAACTGTCTGCTGCCATGCTTCTTGACATAAAAGGTCACTGTGGATACCACAGTGAACTCTTCTATAAGTTTCCTTGGTCGTGGTGCTTTGTTACAACAATTAATAATTAATTAAGGCAGTATTTTATGCTTTTATTACTTCTGAAAAATATTTTATTCAACATTCACACATACATATATGTTTTGATCAAATCTACATCAAATTGACCCCTTTAATTCCTTTTCTAACTCCTCTACCACTTTCCTCTCCCAAATCCTGATGTGGGATTCCTCTCTGTATGCTGTGAATATTTTTTATTACCATTAACCAATAATAAAGAAGTTGCGTTGGCCAGTGGCTTAGCAGAGTAAAGACAGGTGGAAAACCTGAACAGAGATATATAGATAAAGTAGCAAAGTCAAGGAGACGCCATGTAGCTACCAAAGGAGAAAGATGCCACTGGAAACTTACCAGTAGGCCACAGCCTTATAGTAATAAACAGATTAATAATAATGGGTTAATTTAAGATATAAGGCTTAGTTAATAAGAAGCCTGAGCTAATAGGCCAAATACTATTGTAATTAATATGGTTTCTGTGTTATTATTTGGGTCTGGTGCCTGGGAAATGAGTGCAAAGCCTCTGTCTACAAAATACCTCTTCCCTCCATCCCCCAAACAAGTCCATTTAGTTCTACCCCTTTGGGCATGGATATAGGACCATCAAATGGAGCATGGGTTTGCTCACTTCTTGAAGTCTCCTGGGAAACCCAGTGTTGCATATAGGACTTCAGCAAAACACAGATGTGTGTTAATAACTAAACCCTGACTCACTCGAATGAAATAGACCTTTGTTCCATTATTTTTATGAAAATAAGAATGAAATGGGACTTTTACTCCAAAATATAAAATTATAGTGTTAATACTTAAGTATATGATGGTAATACATCACTAAAATTGCTACCCATATGAACATAGCAGTGGTACAGGTGACGTATTTTTTATTATTCTAAATTGTGAAAAAAATTCTATTTTATTTAGATTCTCAGATTTAATTTTTTTTTTTGCTTACAACAATTTATGTCCCTTTCAATGAGAGAATGATATTGGTAGTAGTCCTTAGGAAGAAGCACTGTTAGTACTACAGCTGGGACACTTTATAGTCACACTAAAGAAAGCAAACAAGTCTCGTGTTTTCAGACAACAGGTAAAAATATGGATTTAAGAAACTATTTATAAAAATGCTTCCATGTCATTCATAAGATGTGCTTGTTAAGTCCCAGGGAGACAATGAAACAAGCTGTAGAAACTTCAGGCAGATTCATATAGCACTCCATCTTGCTTATCAAAAAGATAGATGTTATAAAAATGTAATTTTCAACTTGAATTACTCTTACAAGACTCAACACACTCTCTCATGTGAATGTATGAAAAATATGCCTCAGAAAGAAGGAATTTTAGTGTTTTAGGAATTCTCTCTAAAAATGATGGTAATGTAACAGTGTATGTATAAAATTTTCTGCTTACAATGCTAAAAACTTAATGCTCCTCTATGCACTCTTTGTGTTGGCTTTTTGTCACATATTAGTTCTAATTAAAACCATTCAAAGCAGTGATGTTTCAAAATCACCAGGGAGGTGAATCACACAGGCAATGCTGAAAATATTGTGATTACTTGAAACTTACTACATAACGTGTTTAATCCATGACCACACATGTCTAGAACATTTACATTAAATCAATAATTTCCCATCATTAGCATAAATTTCTGAAACTAGTTAGGAAGAGTAAACATAATTTGATGATAGGGACAGTTGTCTTTCTGTCTGAGCACAGCACTATTTCACGGAACCCAGTGAGGTGTAGAAGAGACTCTCAACATGTCATGGAAAATACCAAAATCTTACTTCAGAAATTCCATAGTTCTCTTTTCCCTTCTGAAAATATTTCTCCTCTAATACAATAGCAAGTGTAGCACCACCTGGAAACGTTTCCTGAGCTGTAAAGAACATAGGAGACACAGGTCTCTCCTGGATGACACTTGGGCATCACTTAGTTCCTTAGGTGATTTTCTTTCTGTCTCCTGAAACAAAAATGTGAATTTGACATTGGTCTAGAGTGGTTAGTGGAACCTGTGGACCTCTAGAAAAGTCTTTCTCCTTGGTAAAACTGACACACACATGAAGGTTCTGCCTCTTCCTTCATGTTCTAGTGAGTCTTCAGAGGAGGATGTAATTTTATGGAGACAGAATGGCTCTTATCTTATCCCTACAAGGAGGAAAGCCAGGAAAATCCCGAAATATTGACCTAGGACTCCTGATTTATTTAATCAGCCACCATGAAGGCATGTTTCTGGATTTCTATGTAAGGGAGCTATAGAAAGAGGCCATTTATTTTTCTGTGGATTCTTTCTTTTATCAAAAGATCACTTGCATATAGTGTACCATAGTTTGAGAGGTAATACATATATGTATGTGTGTTGCTGTCATTGAGACTTTTTCAAAACCCAAAGTGAATTGGTATTATTGGCATATGAAGCCATTTTTCTAACTGTGAAATTCAGCAGTGACTGAAAGAAGAAAGCTAAATGAAGGACTTGTGCTCACCACATTTTACTGCAATTTTCTCCTGAGTGGATATGCAATGAGCACTGAATCGACTTTCCTCACCTCGCTTTGTATATTCTCAAATTGCTTTAGCATTAATTCCACATGTGAACATTTGAAATACTCTTGGAACCCTGCCATACAACACCCATTTTTGATGTATCCCCAATTTGCCTCTGGTGTTTTTATTGTAGCCAGTGAGCCCATTGTAGACTAGTAAGCATTAGTAAGACTAACTACTATAATAGTGTACTAAGGGATAACCCCTATTGTACCTGCTCACACCCCTTCTATCAATATAGAAAGAGAATGACCTTGTATTATTTGCACTAATGAACTATTATGAGAAATCTGAACTTTTCATAGAGACATTTAAGTTATCTGTTATAAATCAAAATAGTAACTTATACAGTCCAGCTAAAATTGATAAGGAAATGCAATTAAAACATAATTGTATATTTTAGGTATCTGAGTGCTTGGTCTTGAAGCACACCAGAAGAGGACATCAGATCTCATTAGAGACAGCTGTGAGCCACACCATGTGGTTACGAGTAATTGAACTTAGGACCTCTGGAAGAAGAGCCAGTGCTCTCAAGCTCTCTAGCCATCTCTCCAGCCCCTAGTTATCTTGGGCATTTCTAGGTCAGACAAAAACCTGGCACAAACGAATCTCCCAGAATCTTCAAGGACGAGCCTAGATAAGACTCCTAACAATACTAAATACATAGCCTGAACTGGACATCTCCTGTGAGCAGGCAAACTTTATGTGGAGGGAGTAAGAAACTGACCCAGATACACAACCTTTGACCTACTCTGTTCTGACTATGGGAAGTGCTGGGGTAAGAACGACATAGAGATTGAGGGAATTGCCAGCCAATGACTAGTCTAGCCTAAAACCCATGCCAGAAAAGTAAGCTCCACTGCCTGGAGCACTAGGACACACAGGTTGGATGATCCAGAGACCTAGGACAGAACCAAACAGGACTGGAGGGGGAAAATAGTGTAATGATTGCTAATGGTAGTCCGTTATCCTCACAGATGATGCCTCGTGTAATCGTCATCCAAGAGGCTTTACCCAACCACTGATGGAAACAGAGGCAGCTCCACACCCAAACATTAGGTGGAGCTCAGTGAATCCTCTTGGGGGTTAGATTGTAGCAGCCAGAGGGGTCAAGGACACCACAAGAAAACCACAGAATCAACTAACCTGGGCTTATAGTTTCTCTGAGAGACTGAACTGACAACCAGGGAGCCTGCATGGGAGACTGACCAAGGTCCTTTACATACATATGACAGTTGTAGATTGGCCTTCTTGTGGAGCTCCTCACAGTGGCAATAAGGACTATTTCCAACTATTTTACTGCCTTTCCCGACCCTGTTTCTCATACTGGGTCATGTTGCCCTATACATGGGGAGGTGCTTCATCATACTGCAACTTGATATGCCATGTTCTCTGGATACTCATTGGAAACCTGCCGTTTCATAAACAGAATCAGAGGAAGAGTGGATTAGAGGGGTGAGAACGGAGGGGGACAGGGTTTGACTAGGAGGAGAGGAGGTAGGGGAAACTGAAGCTCTGCTGTAAAATAAATTACTTAATTAAAAATATAAAATTATTTGTGTCACTTAAATAGGAAACATGGATAGATTATTGAAAGGATCATATTAGTCCTAAATGGAAAATATCTATCATAAAATTTTTCTTTAACGTATTTTAAACCAAAGGAGAGGGTATTATGAATGCAACAATTAGCATGTCTGGTTTTAATCTGACATCAAGAGACATGAGTGTGCTTATTTTTTGAGGAGACAAGAATTCACTTATTTGATATTTGGACTTTCTACTGCAAATGTGAAGACATTAAAACTGCATTTGTATACATAGTAGAATAGGTCTTTATTTGAAACAGCACACACATTTTATGAAGAAAGAGGTGTAATATGATTAATAAAAACTCAGAGAACATAACCAGTTTGTATTAATTGTGCTCCAAAGGCATCTTAACTTACTTTTAGTGAATTGTGATAAATGCTAGTGAGAAGCTATGAATTTGGACACGATAAAAGGTCCCTGTGGACCAAGCCTGAATAGTCTTTCCTAAGGTTCTGTGTAACAGACTTCCTACGTTCCTCCTACCTCTTTGCTCTGATTTTGTAGGCACCAAGCAATATGAATGTTAGTTTGGCTTCGCATGGATTTTGAAGGTAGTAGCTTGAATTTTGGAATTGTGCATTTTGGTTATTAACATCTCCCCTCTATGTTAAGTGCTATATAAGCTTCAGTCAGTAAAACTGAGAAAATGAGTGAAAGGGACTCTGATCACTTTTAGGCTCCAGGACTCAATTGCTTATATGTATTTAATAAGATGCGGATACAGGATCGCATCACTGAGACACGGGCTCACCAGAACCTCCAGGGAGCCCAACAGCCGTCTTCGGCAGCAGGCCATAGATGGATGATTGTGATGGAAAATGCTGAGCTAGAGAAGGAAATCACAGCTTGCTTCACCCTCTGTTTTCTGTTATCCTACAATTCACTGTCAATCACCATGTATAAAAGATGTTCAGTTTTATAAAAACACAGTTCAACAGATATTTACTGGGCACTACTAAGTTTCAGAGAAATGAGTTAAGTGTATATATTTCAATTATCCAATAAGATTTCCTACCTCAGTCATAAACAACTTCATTACTAGAATTCAAATTGATGTGAGACTGTGTTTGCAACAAGTATTTGAAGATGCTCACTATTAGTAAACAAAATAACTTTGCTTAATAGCAAATGCTTAGCCTGTTCAAATTTGAAGTTCACTTAAAACAAGTGGACTGAGTAATGACAACACAGCAAATAAACATGACAAATAAAGGAGCATATATGTATTTATATACACACAGTACATACAGGAGTACATTCACATACATACAACTATATGCATTTATATGCAAAGATACATGCACACAATCCATTCATCTATCCATACATACATACACACAAACACACTTGCTTTCACCACTGGGAAACCAATATATATTACTCTGAATTATTTTAATTCTATAATCCATGCCATTAGAATCTATTTTACTACATTTTGTTATATTTTCATGTCTCTTCTAACCAAATTTTAGATGTTAGATTTCATAAAACAAAGTCAGGCAACAAAATCACACCTCTCTGCCCCCTTCATGCGTTATTTCCCTTCCCTGTATTCTGTGAGGACTACTGCAGTTTCACAACTTAAAAAAAATACATCTAATAAAACTCATTTCTATTCTCTAACAACTAGTGAAGTGTTTCACCTTTTGTTTTACACATCGGCAGTCTTTTTCAGGCTCCCTGGCAAGAGGCACAGTTCTGCATTTTGAAAATGCTGTGATTTTTAAAATTTTTCTGACACTAGAACTAAAAATGAGGACGATTCTCCTACGGTGCCACAAAGAGTGGTTATATAAACATTAATTATCTCACAAAGTGATAAGGCATAGGGATCATATCACTTGAGTTATACTGAAAATATTGATATTTTAAATCAAATTGAAGAATTAAGCAACCCAACATATGAATCAGTGCAGCCATTATGGCTTAGATTACATTTTTGTCACTGATTTAGATTGTAAGGGACCCAGATAACTCCCTGAATATCATGTTCTGTTTCTGTTTCCATCATGAAGCTATAATTTATAAGAAGTATTCTAGGCTTCCTTGTGCATAAACTAATTGACAGATGTCTTCATTCTCATTTTGGGATTAATCATGTGTCAACCACACATTCAAACATACGTGACATGATTCGAAGACAGACATGAAGGGAATTTTGTTTTTCCTGTTTCAAGTTTTCTCTTGTTTCGTTTAAAAAACATTCCTAGCCAGTATCATTTTCGTCTGCTTAAAATTCTGCCCATAAGCAAATAGCAAATGGGGGTCAATTCTGGTGGAAGTTTAGTTAAAGAAAAAGCTGTTTTCATTATGCATGTCAGCAAATCACGAAACTAATTTCTTTTCCTATGTTAAAATACAACAGCATGTTGCATGACTTTCCATAAGTAAAACGTCATCTGTTTTTCTATAGGGTCAGAATGAGTTGGAAACTTTGGGTATAAAGATGTCCTGAGACCTTACCTAGATGCAGATTTGAAGTCATCACAATCTGAAATTTATTATCTATTTATTTATATTTATCCCTTTTGACTAATGATTCATCCAAAGATTCTCCCTGTCAGGGCATGGTGTGTAGGGATATACTGGTATTTTGAGCCCATCAGTAAGAAAATAAAATTCCAGAGGCTCTTCTTAAACATGAACCATGTTTAAGAGTTACAAAATAAAACATTCATAATATTCTCATTTATAGAATATTTTAATGTCTAAAATTCTTGCTGAAATCCCTATAGAAATGCCCAGGGCTATACATGTGAGCAGGGTCTTTTTGCTACATAGCCATTTCATTATGAGTTTATTTCTAGACACTTGAAGCACATGACAATTAAGGCCATATCCTTAGGAAAATGAAAGAGAATACCAAGTAAAGAAAAATTAGTAGGTGTTCATTCATCTGTTCATTCAGCGAGTTTTGGATAATCTCTCTTTCTGATCCAGGCCTGATATAGTGCTGAAAATTTGTGAATGATCAAAATAAATAATTTTCCATCGTATTGCTTTTAACCGATACTCATTTAAACACAATGATAGATCACATATTAACACTCAGAATGAATGAACTATTCCTCGTGCTTATTGCAGGTTGAATATGCAATAGACTACCCTCCCAAAGTTCATGAAACATGACAGGCAATTCAACCAACTCCCAGAATGCTTATTATAATAAGTGCCAATCATATTTGCAATTATTTCATTGTTACTGAATATACAAGAAGAATATTTCAAGAACTCAGATTGGTCCTTGCTTGGATGCTTGGCTCTTTTCAGTGGGACGGTCCTAATTCTCCTTTCCAGAGGCAAAAGTCTCTCTATCCCCTGGAATCTAGTATAGTCTCATGGTTTAACTTCATCAAGAATATGATGCAGAAATGATGTCCCAGGGGCTCCAGATCATAGGATTGCTAATGTCAGGTTCTCTCTCTTGGGACATTGTAGATACTTACATGATGAAAACTCACAAAAGAAACTAGTTTGGTGATGAATCCCAGACTCCTGCCTTCAGTTCATCTCCCAGTTCATACTCAGCTAGCCACAGACACGTGTACCAATTTATTCTTGCTTTGAGCAACTGTTTGGCGTGGGTGGTGTGGCGTGTAATTATAGATAAAAGACATGAAAATGTGTTGTATGGCAGATACTGTATGGATAGCCTATATTAATATCAACATGACTTCCGTAAGTTTAACCTATAAAGTCACTACCCTAGAGTTTAGACCTTGCAAAATTACTATGGCACTATGTAAATGCAGAAGAAATTAGCAGAGATCATGAAGAAGTTATAGTTCCTGAGAAGGAAATGCATTCCTTTCACAGATGACTGTAAGTACTAAGGCCGTGTGGCAGAAAGGAGCAGATATCTAAAGCCAGCTTGGCAAAAACCTGTGCGCTTGTGATAGAGTGTTGGTGCAATGGGAGATAAGGACAAGCTGACAGGCCAGGGACAGACAGATATGAGATCGCTATCACAGCTTCTTGTGGAGGAAAGGGTTCGTAGCAGTGCTTATGTGAAAAACACAGCAGTTTTGCTTCTTTGTAAATGTCATTTACCTTCTAAAGGCAAATTTGGCATTTGCTTTGTGTTGTTGCTGCATACACTTTCTGCAAAGTGGTGGCAAAGTTTCCCCTAAAAGCCAGCAGTGACAGTGCTGCTCAAAGTCATCATTAAGTGTTTGCAGAGAAAAGCGCAGTTAAGACTAAGTCACCTAAACCAACCAGATGATGAACAAAAGTTAGAGAGCTGAGCTCTGGGTACAGCTGTCTCTCAATGGAGCAATTAGACCTTCGCACTAACTATGGTAGGTAGTCAAAAAGAGTACTGGATTCATGCAGAGAACAAGAGACTATGGTCAGGATAGTTGCTGTTCTATTGTCATCAACTCTACCAACTCGACATAGAAGAAAATTCATAGGTTTATGAAATGTCTCTGATTCTATCATTGTTCCACAGAAAAAACGAGTGGCTAGTAGAGTCTGTCTCTGATTATTTCTAGTGGTAAAAGAGTCTTGCTTCTGTCTACGATCTGAGAATCTGGGCAAAGCTATTAGCAATCCTATTTTTCTCCCTTTGCTTAATACGCTCACAATAAAATAAACGACCTCTAGTCTTTACAACTGACTGAAAAAAGGATTCATTTGGACTGGGAGTTGTTATTTTAAGTAATAAGCTCTTCAAACAGGCAAGTGCATAAGAACTAAAGACAGAAAGAAGAAAAATTCTGAATTCTTTTTGTTACATTCAATTGTCACAATAGAGTAATTTTCTCTCATCCTCCATAAATCTATCATTTTGCTAATACTTATGTAAAATCATTTTCATTGTAGCACATAATATATATTAATAAGCTACTAGACTTTCCCTAATATTCTACTTTCCTTTCCACTTTAGATTTAACAATCATATAATAATCACTGTTCGGCTTGGGAATGAATCACACGTAATCGTGAGGAAGTAGCTGTGAGTGAGATGCCGCCCATGAGGGATTTAATCATAGGAAATGGCTGACTTTTTACTTCCAACAACCATCTGCACTCCTGGTAAATCAGGTGCTAATGAAGGCCAGACCCATACTGCACAGGAGCATAAATCATGGGAACCAAAAGTCATGGAGCAACAGACCTCAGAAAAACAGAATTTTCTAAGGGAATGCACCAGGATTATCATATAGAAGGTCACCATCTGTAAGTGTGTCACATAAATGAATAAATTTGGTAGTTATAATGGCACATTATGACAGTGGCTGTAAACATCAAATCTTTACATTACTTTGAAGCTCTTCACTTTTAAATATTATGATCATTTATGGTTTCACGTCAACTTTTAGACAGGCAACATCTTGAGGGTAAGGACTCTTCAAGTCAGTATATTTTTATCTCTTCCACAGTGCACTACATTTAATTCACTCATTATTTGCAGCATAGTAAGGAGAATAAAAAATATCTTATTAGTGAAGCCTACTCTCGAGCTGGGAAGAACTGCAGAATTCATCTTTCTCCTTCAGAAGATAGGGAAAAGCAGCATCTAGCTTGGGAAGAATAGGCACCAGACAGGGAATTTGATTCAAGTACTGTCTCCTGAGACTCAATCAATAGAATGTAACTTTTCAGAGGCTTGTCCCTTAGTCATCAAAACCCTTAGCTTTATGCATTTCTCAGCATAGTTGGGATGATATGCACAGTAGGCATTAGAATAGAATTAGGGGGAAGTCCTGAGGCCACAAACATACAATGGTAAGTCAAACCGCATGTCTCCAAAGCAAGCTTGACAATATATCTAGCAATTTCTAAATTCTAGTGCAAAAAAACCCCTATATTTGTTATTATTTGTGTGTTGTAAGGAGGAGCGTGCTGCATCCTGCTGCCCGGATAGCTTAACCCCTGAAATAACCACATAGAAATTGTATTAATTAAATCACTGCCTGGCCCATTATTTCTAGCCTCTTATTGGCTAAGTCCCATACTGGTTTAACCCATCTCCATTAATGTGTATCGCCACTTGACTATGGCTTATAGGCATGAGTCTAACCACCATCCATTTTGGGCAGGAGAACCTGCCGTCTGACTGACTCTGCTCTTCTTTCCAGCATTCTGTTCTGTCTTCCCTGCCTACCTGAGTTCAGCCCTATCAACTAGGCCAAGGCAGTTTCTTTAAAAACCAATGAAAGCAACACAAATATAGAAGGGCCTCCTATACCATTTGTGGTTGCATTGTTAGTTGTTTTCAAATAACACAGAAGTAAGAACCTAAAATCATAAGCAAAACAGTGCCTGTGGTCTCTTTCAGAAGAACACTTAAACCAGAGTTGAGTTCACAATCCCTGCCCTAGCTTTTCTTAGGCTGATTTTCTCCACCCATTTTCATGTATACAGAAATCCCAGAAAAAAAATCCATTAAGCATTTTCTCTCACATTTATAAGAATACACTATAGGGAAATGTACTTTCTGAGGTTGATTAGTCTATAAACATTTTTAAAAATTCCACAAGGTGAGTGCTTAGGGTAGTGCCTGTCCTTGAGTCATGGAGACACACTGAATTTGGTAAGAGGTGCTGTTCTTCCTTCCTGATGTCAACAAGTGAAGTACAAGTACCGGTTACATTTCAGTCCCTGGAGTCTGAGAGGCCTGACTTCTTTTTTTTTTTTTTTTTTTTGCTTTAGTTTGGTTGCATTTATTTATCTTTTATTTTTTGATACAGGGTTTCTCTGCGTAGCCTGGGCTGTCTTGGAACTCACTCTGTAGACCAGGCTGGCCTCAAACTCACAGACAGCCACTTGCCTCTGCCTCCTGAGTGCTGGCATTAAAGGGGTGCACCACAACCACCCAGCTTGAAATTTTGATTTTCAAATTGAATAAATTTAGTGAGAGGCCTGACTTCTATTCTGTAACTAGGACTCTGTAAATTCAGGTCAGTGTTCTAATGTTCTGGTGTATTGGGACTAGGGGAAGAAGGCAGAGTTTGACAGTGCTTGTATGTAGCATGCATTTAGGTTACAGATTTTATTTTTCATTCAGATGTATCCATTATCCAGTTAGGTGTGGTTACAGAGGATTGCAATCCCATTATTAGGTATGATGAAGGCTACATAGCAAGACTGGATCTTTAAAACTACTAAATATGCTTTTCTTGTGTGCACACTTGGAATTCCAGCACTTGGGAGATGGAGAGAAGAGAGTAGAAATTCAAGTTCCTTTAGAGATACATAGAAGATACATGAGGCCACTATCCCAACAAAATAAAACAACAAAACAAAACAAAGCAAATAAGCTAAAACCAAACCAAACAAACAAATAAACAAAACTGGGGAGGGAACGCTATCTCAAAACAATTACTTGATTCCAGGGTTTATCATGTTAGGATGACAAACACAATTTTCAATCTGTACACAATTATATATGTGTATCATCCACGTTACAACAAAGGCTGGAAGACAGATGTTAGTATGTAACATGTCCATGTGGCACTGTATGCAGACTGTATGCCAAGAATGCTCCTTAGTCCTTAAAGGAAGTTTGTTAACTTGTGACGAGTGAGTTTTCACTGTCCGCAGCGTCTGAGTCCATCTCTTCTTCAGGCAAATATATCTCTTCTCCAAATACTGGCATTTGTTCTTTAAAGTTTGAATTCATTGAAATGATCTTTTGTATATGTGTTTTACAACATGCTATTTTCAAAACTACTGCTTTTCTTCTCCTTCACTTATTTTAATGCATGATAAAGAATTGACAAGTCTTTATTTCATAATTTAAACTACTTTCCTTGAAGACAAGTCCATTCTTTTCTCATTTTAGTAGACAACAGCACTTGAAAGTTATTTTATGGTATCTGATATTGGTATGTGATTGAACATTTTTATAAAAGATATGATTATAAGTTGAATTCTAGTAAAAATTAACAGTCTTGATGTTTTCTTCAGAGATTTTTTTCTGTGAAGGAATAAGCTTTCATTTGCATAACGTATTGTGTTAAAGACTGTAGAAAATTCCTTGAAGACCAACTGTGAAGGAAGTTGCAATTTGTCAGATAGCTTTAAATACAAGCATATCGTAACTTATGGCAACATGTAGCAGATGAGACAGAAAATCTGCCAAAGGCTGCCACAGCAAGACTCAGTATCACTGGGCCGTGGTTTTGCTTGTCTGGTGATATTTTTGCTTTAATGGTAGTCATACATAATGTGACTAACTATGAATAATGGTGACTTCTCAGAGGAATTAATAGCTTCTAAATGTAAATTAGATTCATATTTATTAATCTACTATACTTACCAACATTGTTTTAGGGTGCATGTACTTTCTTAGAAAGCATAAATACTATAAATGGATGTATTTTTTTCCAAAATATTTCCATCTAGAAGCATGTATTCAACAAAGCCCATTTAATATGTCCAATTAATCCATTTTTGTTCATATCCATTTTTATTTTTTCTTTCTTTCTTCCCTCCTTCCTTTCTTCCTTTTTTAAATTTTAATCAATGCCAGTATCATTGCTTGCCTTTATTATTCCATTAGTGCAATTTGGAAAATCTTCCTTCTCAGTGGGATTTTATTTCTTGGTTCTTTTCTGACAGGGACAGACCTTCAGCTCACTCCTATTACACAAGATAATATCAACTAAGATGTGCTCATGTCTAAACGGGAATACTTAACTTTTAAAGTGAGGTCCTTCAGAAGTGTTTTTCTCCTTTTTATTGAGTAGCAAAGTTAAGGTTAGTGGCTGTACTGTTTACTTGAACCCTTATTCAACATCATACACAAAGATGACCAATTCCCCTAAAGAGCATGATGAAGGATAGTGGTCCTTGAAAGATCTGAGTCACTGTCCTTCCAAGGTGATTTATTGCATTAGCATAAAACTTCTTGTGTTCAAAAGGAGCTTTAGACCATCTTTGCAAAGACAGATTTACGGAAGAATCTAGTTTGTTTCTTTAAATCAGTTAAGCAAACTATAGAATTAAATAAAAATGAATTAAAATTTCAATCATAAGTAAACACATTTTGAAATTTATTTTCCAATGTATTTAGTAGGGCTACTTCTTCGACCCAAATCAGGTTTCAGTTTAAAAAACTAAAGTGACAATTTTTTTTTTTAAATTTCCTCCTATGGAGGCTTCTTCACTCCTTTGGTAGTGGGAGAAGTAAGTTCTTTGATAGGATGAGAAGAGAGGCAATAGTGCCTGTCGTTGCCTACCCAGTGTTTCCTTTAGCCTTCACCATTTTATGATTTATACCCTCTTATTAATCATCTCAGAGGATTTATAGCATAATGTGAGTGGTCAGGTCATCAGTATAGGGAGAATAGTGTGAGCCATCAGGTCATCTGTATAGGCAGCATAGAGTGAGCGGTCAGGTCACCTGTATAGGTGGCCTTGATTTACATGATGGTGGAAGGCTGTTGTGTTTGTTTTTGTTTTTTAATATTTCCCTTTTGGTTTTTGCTTTCCTGTTTCAGAATTTTTGCCTAAACTACAGTCTACTTTTTACCCTAATAGGGGAGATCTCAACTGTATTTCCCTAATGTGGTCAAGTGGAGTGTCAATGAACCGGGTTTATTTTGATATTTTCTACTTTTTTGGGAAATCTTAATTTGAAACCTGTTTTGCCTACTCCATTGACCTTTCAGAAGGACCACAGACTATTGTCAATTAGTGTATAGCCCCACCCCTCTCTTGCATGATTCATCCTGTTAAACCCAGAACCACAACCTCTCAGTCTACAGTGCTCTACTGGCAATAGCATCTCATTCTTGACTGCTCAGGTATGCGTCATAGATAACGACATACAAGTTAATGAGCACATGGTGACAATTCCAGCAAACCCTTTAGAAGTTTTCCATTGACTTATATTTAGGACAGGTTAGCAAGAAATTATTCTATTGGAAAAGTTGGAGTTGATGCACTTCTTCTCACAGAGATTAATAAAAAAAAAAACTTTCAGTCTCTAAGAAATGATGGAAGGTACTCTTTTGTAGAGCCGGAACAGTAACCTACTTGGTCAGTTATTTAATTGGTTTTATATTAACACTAGTCTTTGAACTTCACTTCATCTGAAACTACCATTAAAATATTATATATCAAATAAAAATTAACTCTTGTCATCTCCACGTGTCCTTCAAGCCCCCTCTTTCTTGCACCCCAACATCCTGATTAAAATCCTTTGGTGACCTATTGTGAATTGAGGATACAATCTAATTGAACCTGCAAATCCTCCACGATCTAGATCCAGCCTCTTTTAACAGTTTTGTGGTAATAAAAGCAGGTCACACAGATCTTCCTTCATTTGTCTTCCATAAATTAATTTTCTTCAATAAATATCCACATGATAAAGACCAATATTTCTTTATAATTCTTTATTACGAGGGTCACTGGGTAGTTTGACAGCATGCTTGTATTTTTTGCTGAGATGCGAGTGGTAAGCCCACTTAGTTATCACAATCAATTATCTCAAAATGGCCAATGAAGAAGAGGTATATTGTCCATTTATCATGTCTTTTTCCTTCTTTCTAGAAGTTTCTCTTTCCCTTTCTTCTCTTAGAATGTCCCAAACCATCCTTAGCCCGAGGACACTTCTAGAATGAAAGCAGTTCTTGTAACAGGACACCTTTAATATTATCTTTTCATGAATCATCCCTTGTTCTCGATATTCCTTCTCCTTCCTTCCCAACAGAGATAGTTTGAGTCTTGAGTCCATGGTGCTTGTCACACACCAGGTCAGAACACAGAAAGGAGGTCTTTGATAACACAGATGAAGCCTCAGGAAAAGTCAAGACTCTAAGCTGTGTAGCACGGTCAGGTAAGATCGATCTAGACTTGAGTGAAGTAAGAAGCGTATTTATTGAATGTGTTCCATGTGACTAACAGGAACAATGCATTCAATCTGTGAAAAAGAATTACCCACTAGGCCTGTCTTTACACTTGCAAAGGACAAAGCTGTGACAGCATTTGAGCCTTGCAAGTTGACATTCAGGTTCTTATTTTTTAAATTATTTTATTATTTAAAAAAAATACCAATCCAAATTCCCACTCCCTCTCCACCTCCCACTCCCTTATCACACCCTCCCATCACTGCCCCTCCCATCCTAAGAGAGGACAAGGCACCCTACCCTGTGGCAAGTCCAAGGACCTCCCTACTACATCTAGGTTGAGCAAGGTATACATCCAAAGAAAATAGGATCCCAAGAAGCCAATACATGCAGTAGAGACAAATGCCAGTACCACTGTCAGTGGCCTCTCTGTCTGAATGGGATCAAACTAGTCCCTCTGAATGTAGTTGACAGTTGGGACATCAAGGTTCTTACTTCCTTGGTGGACTTTGCTTGAGAAAATCAGAAAGGGAAAGGAAGGTCCTGAGGCTGAATGCAGACAGACATCCTACTTGACATTGTGGTGGGACTGCCTACCCAGGGTGAGTCTGAAAGGGGGAACCGTCTAGAGCAGCGCAGCTAAAGTCGGAAGAGCCTAGAAAACTGCCCGATGCGTTGGCATCACCTGCTGAGACAATCAGTCCCCAGCTCTGCATTTCTCCACATGTTCTTTAGCTTGGCCAAGTAACTTAAATCTAGTGTACTATCTTAGATACATTGTCCATCCTTCTTTGCTCAAAAGTAATGAAAACGTATGCATTTTCATCATCAAATATAGTCTGATATCAGATAAATTTTTTCCCAGACTCTTCCCCAAAATTAACAGTTACTAAATGTAATTTTTCATTTTAAATTAAGCCATAGGAATAATTTTCTTTTCTCCCTAAACCCATTAAAAGTCCAATGCTTTATAGCAGAGATGACACTGAATGATTTGCAAATTAATGAGAGCATAACGCAGCTTGAAATTTCAGAGACTAGAACTGAAGCAGACGCCTATGAGATGCTGGCCCTCCTACCCCGGCTCTACCTTCCACATTGCTTTCTTTAGTAGTACACCCAGGTTTAGTCACTGTATGAGTTCTGTGGAGTAAATGATTCGGGTTTACTGTAGGTTGACTGGGGCATCTCAACGTTTCTGCTGGTGCAGATTAGGGAGCACAAATATTTGTCTGTTAGTTTAGCTTTGAGTTTTTAAAGATGGGATCTCACTCTGTAGCCCTCACTGTCCTGGAATTCACTTTGTAGACCAGGCTGGCCTTGAACTCACAGCAATCGTCCTTCCTCTGCCTCCCTAGTGATGGAATTAAAGCTGTGTGCCTCAAGGCTGGCAGGAGAGAAAGCACTCAAATGAAATCTTAATTCTAAGAGGCAGATAGGAGAGTCCTATAAATGATCAAATTTGGAATTAGATTTTGTATTTTTCCTTATTTTATTTTATTCATTTATTTTATTTTTATTTGTATAAGTTACTAGATCCCGAAGTAAGCAGAAAGTTTTACTAGAGACCGAAGGGCAAGACCATTTAGTAAACTTGGCAATTTCAGTTTCTGAAAAGTACAATAGCGTGGGCATTTCATAGACTCAAGCACCAGGGTGTTACAGCGCAGAGATTACAGGATCAAGGCTCTGGATTCTAAAAACCCCTGACTTTGAGGTCATTTTGTGCCATGTTATTTTGAGTTTTTGTTTCAAGGAATTTCATCTTTTGGCCCACTGTGTGGAAATGTTTCCTGATAAGGCTGTTTCAAAGCAAAAGGAACAAGAATAGGGTCTTGCAGTCAGGCAGCCAAATGTACCTTTTATAAATCTAGCTCAAAACTTGTAGAGAACTCTAACAATGGTCTCATTAACGTAGCAATCACTCAATGTCATAGCTATTATAATGTACTAAGCTGTTAAAAGAGGAAGAAAAAGGAAAATTGTTTTAATCCCATGATTTAATTTAAAATGAAAATGAAAAATTACATTACAGGTAGTCTTGCTAAACTCCTTTGATCTGCTTTATGGCTTAAAGTATAGACTTTCTTTCTTTTGAGGTCATGCCTTTGTCTTTGTTTTAAAACTACCCAGTGCCTATTCTTATCTTTGTAGGACATGTTCCAATGTGTTTGACATAAATGAAAAAAATAAAAGTATACTGATAACTTAGTAACAAATGAGGCCTCAAATGAGGGCTATTGAAACAGTAAATGTCAAAACAATAGCCATAGGCAGAGTCCCACTTTTCTGGGGAACAATGGGAGGCCTTCTTTGTCCTTGTGCCTGGCCTCACCCCGGCAGTATCACTCTGAGATCACCTGGGAGTTTTACAAATTCACTTTCACCATGTCTGTAGGGAATCTTTCCCAGGCCTCTCTTGAGACTGTCTCTTGAAGGATTGTTGTAGACAATGCAATTCTGTTCTTTCCTTCTTGATGTAATGCTTTTTTGATAATATGTGAGATCTCTCTCTCCAACCCCCCAGATTTTAGAATGTGAACTGTTTAGATTTCTGAAGCTAGTAGGACTCCATAACTTCGTGATTCTTAGTTCCTGTATCAGAAACTCTTAATATTATTTGACTGTATAGTCAATACAGCCCAGACTGTTTGAGTCTGTGACCATTCAGATAACTGGCTTCTAGGAAGGCTCACCACAACAGCAGCTAAGGGAATTTGATTCTAGACTTCAAGGTCATTTCTCTATCCTGTGAATTTTGAAGCAGAAATAATAAGAGCATTGATTTAGAGGTCCAGTCATTTACAGAAGAAGAGAAATGACAGTCCAATCCATTTGACCAAATAAAAGGAGTAAAACAACACAAAACAGAACCAAAAACAAAACAAAACAAAACAAAACAGTGAGGTTAGTTTCTTGCTTTGAATATTTATTTCTTAGTTTGGCAAGTATATCATGATTCCACAAGATAATAACTTTAGGGAGACATAGATAAAACACACACAGGAATTCTCTGTGCCATCTTGGTAAACTTTTTTGGAATCTAAAATCATTTCAAAGTAAAAATTGTCTGTAAAATTTATTTAATGCTGGAGGTACCAACGTCTCAAGTGATTTGTCAGTTAAAGTCTGGACAATGAGACTGTCACATTTTTATAGGACTAGAAATTTTCTAAGGCCATATCTGAACTGCCTGATGATTTTCATTAGAAAAAAAAATATCGGATGTCTAAGCAATGCACATTTCTGAATGAACCACCCAGGTTTATTGGGAGAGGTGTATAATATTACATATATTGAAAATGTAAAAGTCAGGGGTTATACAAAAGAGGTAATGTAGATAAACAACTCTTTTCTTCAGGCCTCATTTTACTTAATTATTATGAAAATACAACAAAGATGCAAAAAAACTATGTTTTTGATTTTGTCAATTATAAATATTTATATTTTTTAAAATAAAGTGCAGTAGATAATACCAAAATGGATCTAGAAAAATAGGAGAAAATTTTGACTAAAAATAAAGTAGATTGAAATGAGATTGTGAGAAATGTCAAGATAATGAAAGGAATTAATTTGTTTCCAGTTTTTATCAATGACCTTCTCAAGAGTACTAGAGTCAGCTATGCTGTAGACACATTTTTAAGACTTTCCCCATAACATTAGAGTTCTTCATTTTCCAAATTTGTTATTTGCATATCAAATCCATATTTCTGGCTTCATTTTCTTGTCTCATTATGTTGAATTCAGCGGGTGTTTGTTTTGACACCCTCTTTAAGAGCCTCTATTTCTTTTCATCGTCTGTAAGCCCTTAACCATGCACAAAATCATTTTTGTTGAACCAACTTCCAGTTCACGCACCACTGCTACTAGAAATTTTGCAATGAAACCCATCATTGGGTGATTCAAAGACCTTGTGGAAGGTTCCCCACCCAGCCGCTTTTACTTTCTTGCCTGTTCTTGAGAAATTTGGCAATTCAGAAAATAGAAAAGAGGGTAGGGGAATATTTTAATTATTGTCACATAATAATTCATAATTTCAGCAGGCATTAAATGATTGCTTTTAATAGAATAACTCTTCTAAATTGATAGTGAAGCTCTGGGAGGCATTTGCTCCAGTAACTGTGAAACCCATCCAAAGTGCTGGTGGAAGTTGAAGACTTAAAAACTCTGGGCATGTGCGGTCGTATCCTCAAAAGCTGCGTGGCAATTAACGCTTGACACACTTAGCTATATGCGAAGCTCACATAAAACTATCTTTAATGGTGGAAGAGTTACCACTGCCCATCCATAAGACTTTTGAACAGGTTTCAATGTGTAAAATCCCTTGTGCCAAGATTGATAGCAGTTTGTTTTAAGTCAGAATTAATTGAAGAAAAATGCACAAATTATTTAAAATGTCTATGAAGAAATGTAGACAAAAAGTCAAGCACCCAGGGTCTTTTATAAGTAAAATGACATTGTTTTCAACTATGTTAGAAATACGAGGATGCCACACAATACCAAAAACCCCACTGGTTTTTTATGTAAGCGATGTGTGAAGTTGCTTCTGATTTTTTCACATGCCTTTGCTTACTCTACCAGGAGTGGGGCTTGTGTTTTAATAAATCACTGATCTGTGTAGTCTCATGGTTAGGGATTAAAGTGTAGGTATCGCTGCTAATTTAAACATTGTATAATTACTACAAAAGAGTAGTTCAAGCCAGACCTGCTATTTGTAATCCCAGAATACCTGGGAGGCTTTGGTAGGAGGGTCTCATGTTCAAGTTCAGTGTGGAGTTACCAAGGGGGTTAAGACAGCCCTGGTAACTTAGTAAAATCCTGTCTGTAAACAGAAAGTTAAAAGAAGGCTGTGGTTATTTGTTGCTGTAGTAGAACACAAGGGAATCTCTAGGATCAACTCAATGTACTAAAAAAATAAAATCAAGAAAAGAAAACAAAATAAAGGAAAAAGTTAAAAGGGTTAGTTGCTGCTTCTACCATATGTTGACTTAATGTAATTTTCTGAGCACAGAAATTGGGCAGAAAGTACTGCACTACCGTGCTGTCTCTATTCCTCCATTTTTAGGAACTTGCCGTTTTCTTCTTCCTCAGACCTTTCTGATTACATTGTGCTGGATTGATCAGCAAAATACAGTCTCTGAACATGTAAGTCTGCGACACAGACAAAGGGACCTTGAAGCTATAATTAGGGTTAAAAACTTCAAAAAAGAAGCCTATCGAGTGCAGGTGTTTGAATCATAGAACTTCAAGGATGGGCACTAAGGAGGCGTCAAGACTGTAATCAGGGAACCCCACAACTTTCTTGTTCCTGCCATGCAGAGGCTGAAACACAGCATGGACCAGAGATTCCAAGGAGAGAAAGATGGTGACAGCATGACAATGGCGACCTGGGTCCTACAACCCAAAGGATCATGCCTCTGTAGCCCCTGCATGAACATGAAATATACTCTTCTCAGAAACTCCTGAGAAGACCAGCAGTGGGGAAACCTAGGTCACAAAGGTCAGGCGAGTCTACCAAGACAATCGACTTACAAAAACTGAGCTAGTACACATGGATTTTATGTAAATCCAACTTTCTGAGCTGGTAATACTCTGTCCTAACGGTTCTTACCACAGTTTTCACTAAATAATGAAAACAAGGTAATAAATTTAGTATGTATATATACAGCAACACACACTAAACTCACTGAAGGGTTCATCTTTTCCTTTAGGTTTTTTAAGATCATTTTTTATTTGGTTTTTATTACATATTTATGCAACCTACGGAGAAAGGCGTTCATTGTGACTAATTTATGTGTCTTAAGTAATGTGAATTAAAAGCCATATACCATTGGGGTCTTGATTTTCTACCTCTGCAGAGGATTGTGTTCTATTTTAGTTACTGGCTCTCATCTAAGGCAGAGGTCCCCTTGTGATTTCGTCTTTCTGAAGACTTCACTCAGTGTTCTCTTGTAACCCTTAAACTGTCCTCATTCCTAGAATAAAGTTTTTATTAGCCTCAAAGTCCTGTGCTTCCCAACCCCTAGGAGCATAATGATGCTTTGGGCCACATTTCTGGCTTCTTCTAGCGTTCAAAGTATAATAGCACTCAAATACAGCAACCCAGAATGCTGGTTCTTTATTCTTCAAACTTTCTGTAATCATGTGCTCATTTTAATCATTTCAGAATTCCCTTTTCTGAGTCATAATGTATGCATTTCCTTTGGATTCAAGATAGTTTCTGTTCAGCTCGTGTCTCGGTTGCTTTGTGATACCAAACAATCAGTTTTGGAAATCCAAACCAAGTTCCTCCCACATCTCTCCACTGTTAGTCTAGTAGAGCTTGCCTGAATGCGTCTGGGAAGGAGGGTGAGAACTGCATATGCAGGGGCCAGAAAGGGTGCAGTCCCTGACGTCCTTGTCTGTAATTATCCTGTGCACTGATACATAGAAGGTAGCATTTTTCCTTCAAGTGACTTATTGACAAGGCTTAGATGATGCAGAGAAGAAGACATCTTTCATTTATGCAAATATACTATGTTTCTTTTTGCATTTCTTAGCTATTTACTACAGTTTGGATCTGGAATAATCCTGAAAGCTTCTGGATTGGTGATTTGTCTCCAGTTTACATACACTGGGGCATGCTGGAAGCTGTAGGAGATAAATATAGTGGGTAGTCTTTAGACTATTGTGGGAGGCCAGTAAGGTCTCGAATGGGTCCAAGGGATCCGAAGCAACCTTCAGCTCGTGTCTTGAGTAAACAGATTTTTGTCTTTCATGCTCTCTTCAGAAATACTACTCAGAAGTCCATTAAAAAGGTCTGTCTGATAATGGGGCAGAACCTGGGGCCAAAACCAGCTCTTTGTTTTGATCAGTTCATTATTTCAGGTATTTGCTAAAATGTCAGATTTCTGGAGAGCACTTCATTTCCCAGTGATCCTATTAAAATTTGTGTGAGCACACATGGGCACACTCATGCCTTGTGTACTGCACATGTGCATACATACATCCAAAGGGCTAACAGGTAGTTTGTCTCATAGATGGAAGAGCCTGCTTATTCCCTCAGGGACAGTTTTAATAGTTCTATTATTAGGCATGACCAGTCAGGAATTCTTACCACTTTATTATGGACAATATAGCAACTTTTGGGAAATTAAGCATTTAGTGACCCAACTTGATACCTTTTAGAAGAGAAACATTCATGACATGAAGGACCATAAAACTTATGAAATTTCATAAGCTCAGCTTTCCCTTGTACTTACAAATTCAGAGAAAAAAATAACAGAAGGTATCCATCCAGGGGTTCAAATGAAGACTTGCCTGATACGACATTTCTGAGCCTTGACTTAGGTGGTAGTTCCCCACTTAGTTTTCTCCAGGAAATTGAAATTAGAATAGAATCGTGGTACCAGTGTCCCAGCAAGTGAAGAGCTGAACATTGCCATCACTAGTTCTGAATGCCAGGTCATTTGTCAGCAGGACAATGAGAGCTTTCTTTTTTGTTGTGGAGCACACTGCAGAGAGAATCCTGCCCTGATTGTGGTTCAACAGGCATTTAATATAATTTTAATAAAAATGATAATAATAATATAACTTTAATAATCATTGTTCCTATATATGCCTCCCCATTTCACGCTTGAGAAAGATTATTTGAGATGATAGTGTTGGCGTATTATTGTCAGGTGTGTTATTTTTGTTTATGCTACATTTGTTAAACTCTGTGAAGCTGTGTTACTGTGCTTGTCTAAAACACCTGATGGGCCCAATAAAGCGATGAACAGCCAATAGTGAGGAAGGAAAGAGAAATAGTGGGACAGCAGGCAGAGAGAATACGCGGAGAAATCAGGGCAGAAAGGGAGATGTGGGAATGAGAGAGGAAGGTGGAGGACGTCAGGGGCCAGCCACCCTGCTGCACAGCCAGGCATGTAGGAAGAAGGAAAGAAAATGTATAGAGGAATAGAGAAAGATACAAACCCTGAGGTCAAAGATAAATGGGATAGTTTAAATTAAGAAAAGCTGGCAAGAAACAGACCAAGCTAAAGCTGGGCCTTCAAAACTAAGAATAAGTTTCCATGTGTGATTTATATGGGAGCAGGGTGGCGGCTCCCCCCAAATAGCCAAAAGAGTAAGAGCCAAGGGTAAAACAACCAACAACATCACAGAGTCCGTGAATATCATTCTTACTTCTTTTCTGAGGAAATCATTGCCTTGGCTCTCTGAGGTACCAGTACCAGCAGTCACACCTAAGGAAGACGAGCTTTCACCCGATCATCCATCAAGGGGAGGCTGGGATCAGTTTCCAGTGTAGGAGTAATTTGGTTATGATCTCATTTAGCCACAGAAAAAAATATATTTCTAAGCCACATTACATAAACAGATTAGAGTTTTCAGTTAGGACAAAAAATAGAATGTGTGCTATATGATGTTTCTCGGTGTCATCATGCGAGATATCTAGCTGATCTTCCATTTTGACATCTGAAATGGCATTTCAACTGTATTTTAATAAATAAAGACTTCCTGAAGATCTGAGAGTAAAACACTCCCACTGGTCAGCCTTACAGACCTAATTATGGTAACACACACCTTTAATTCCTGTATTGACACGCACCTCTAATCTCAATAGCCATGCTAGTTGTCACGGAAACTGGGTGGTGCATGCCTTTAATCCCAGCCCTAGAGAGGAATATAGAATGGGGAAAGACAGCTCTCAGATGCATCTCCTTCTGAGGTAAGAGCCAGTAGCTGACTGCTTCGCTTTTCGGATCTTCAAGGTGAACCCCAATTCTGACCCTGAGCTTTGTTTAATTGTGCTTCAAACATCCTTATATTAGGGCACCAATCCAGGTGAAGGAATGTCTGCGGGGCAAAAAAGGGAAGCTCCATTCTCATCAGTGTGTTCCTCTGTGTGCCCCACAACACTGTTTTTCTCCTCAGCCATAACTTAGCCCCGTGGATAGGTGAGGTTGCAAAAGAGGCTAGGAAATGCATTCATCCCACTGCACTAAAACCAGGGTTCAAACTGTAAATAAAAATGAAAGAATGGTATTGAGTGTGTCATTTGGCATAACCTGTTGATGGCCAGATAAAACTTCGCTTTTGTATTGATGCTTTCGGAAAGTATGCCATTTGTTTATGAAAGCATGCACAGAAAGAGCAATGAGTATAAACTGTATTTCACGACACGGGCAGGAACAGGGATGTGTTCTCAAAACATCTGGCATTTTTATTAGGGAGAAAGTTCCAAATACCGCTAATGGTACTGAATCTCATTATCGTCATTCAAATAGAAGAAAACAGTAAATTCTACTGAAATAAAAACTAAGGTCTGAAAGAAACAAGAGAACCGAGCTTGTGAAAGTACTGAGCTCACTGTGAATTTCTAAAGTGAGAGGTATGGCACTTAGTGGAACTCATTTGAACATATGAACTTTCCTCTATTTCCGAGCTACGGTTCCACATGGCACTAGGGGGATTTTCTCCGGGCTGCTGCAGGCCTGGAAGCCTGTGATGCGGCAATGCCGCATGTCTAATCATTGTCTTAAGCCCGCGTCGCAAACCCAGCTCGGTTCCTCAGTGACAGCTGTTGTTTGCTTTACGGGTACATTTCACTTTCAGATATGACTTTTTAAAGAATTTCTTCAAATTTCATACTTTTTCTTAGCAAGTATCTCTATTTAAATTCCCAAGATAAGAAGAAAATGATTTGTCTCACACCTCCTCCACATGCAGGGAGAATCTAGGCTGCTTGTGGCCTTTGGCCCTAACGTATGATGCCTGCATCCAGTCTAATTCCTTCTAATTAAATAAATGCTCTCAGTTATGCACTGGGGCCTGTGGTGAAAAGGTAGTTCCGGTCACAAGACTCAGGGTACAAGCACAGATTTTAGTGAAAAGAGTGAGTGAGTGAGTGAGTGAGTGAGTGAGTGAGTGAGTGAGTGAGTGAGTCAGGAAAGAATGAAATCACAGCCGGCAGGTCCTTGGTCTCTGGTTTACAGGGACCCTGCAGAAGTTCAGGCAAAGGTGTCTGCGGAAGCTTAGACATTTTCCAGTACAGATGTGTGCACTGCAACCCCATGAGAACTAGCATTTGGAGGGGGACAAGGACAAAGGAAACTGAGAAAATGAAAAAAAAAAGCAGATTATAAACATCAACACCCATTATTTGATCTATTTAATAGAAACCTTCCGCTTTATGATTGATTTATGCTTTCTATTTTAATACTAGCCAATTGGTATAAAAAATAGGAAGGAAACAGGACATACCATGAAACCAAAATATATGGGCTTAGGGAAAGCAGTCTTGGGGCTAAATTTGCAAATTATTGACCATCGATCTTGACATAGATTGACATGTTATGTTTCCATCCTCTCAACTCTCCTAGCAAGATAGTCCTTTGCTTTTATTCCTGTTTTAGAGATTCACATTGCCAGCTGAAGTAAGTTGCAAAATTCTCCCAGTTAGGAAGTGCCATTACCAAGATATGGTGGCAGACTCTCCTTTGCGGATTAGGCAAATGTGCCTGTATAATGTTGAGCTAGAGAGTGAGCCTGCAAGCAGATGTGCTCTTCTTCAGTTTCACTATGCAGCTCAGGCTGGTTTTCCCTGAATGCTGGGACGACAGGAACATCTCAAAATTATCCCATCACCTTTTGTTTTGTTTTTAAGACTAAGTAAATATACACAAATACCCAACAGAAGAAAAACAAAAGGAATAATATTAAGAAGGCAACTGTTCTTCTAGGTTGAAGGGATTTATGGGTATGTTTTCGGGGGTAAAATTTGAAGTATTATTGAAGTAGTCTACCAATACGCAACTATAAGCCACTTTTCTATCCAAGAATAATCCTTATGACATAAAGATGACTGAATATCTTCTAAAATTCTATGAATAAATAAACTGATGAATGCTGAGGCTCTGAATTGGTTTTTATTAATAGTAATGGTTTATAATTATTTTGGTATGATGGGTAAAAAGAAGATGATTCCCCAAGTAACACCATTTAAAAAAAGAAGAAAAAAAAAAAACCAAAGACGATAGACAAAACAGTGAAAACAGAAAAGCACAAAGATGAAACCAGTAGCTTGTTGAACTCGCTTCTGCCCTTGCCTGCCAACATGGAACAGGGGCTTTTACACAGAATAGCTAGAGCCCTTCTTTACTCCTTTGTTAACTCATCCTGAGCATGAAGGCAAGCACTCCCAGAAAGATCACATGAAACACCCCTTGCCCTTTCCTCTCGGCCTCCTCACACCTTGCAGCTTGGAGAGTACATCACAAGTCACTTTTATCATCATTACTGAAGGATATCTTTCAGTACTAGCGCCATTTTAAGCGTTGATGTGTTTGTAAACGTCAGACAAGTACGCAGCATTTTGGATGAGTTTGTAAAAGTCAGACTCTTCCCCCACGGCACTTTGGATGAGCCCTCTTTTGTGTGTCTGCTTCATGCCTTTGTTGGAGTTACACATTTTCTGTGTGTGGGATTGAAGAATCATGGAAAATTGCCACTTGTGTGATAAATTACTGTTTTCACCCATCAAACATCGAAAATGCTCGCTACGAGGCTCACACACCATTATGCTGTCCCATCTAGGACCTGCTGAAAGTCAGCAGGGTGCATCTGGCTGAAATTCAGTCAGGCGATTAAATTTATTCAAGCCTGGTGAACTTGAGAGCTTTCAAAAGAAGAGTAGTTGAAGCCACGAGATTATAGTCCTGACAGGTCTCTGGAAAGGTGGGTGACATCTGACGTCTCTCAGCGAAGCCTGGTACCTGTTCGCATTGATCTGCAACAAAGTCCCCCTCAGTACGTCCACTTAACATTTCCTCTCAGGGAACCTGTGCCGTTGGAGATATTTACGACTTGCTTTCAGCTTAAAAATAAATCACCTCTAATTCCTCTAAGCGAAATCAATCACAAAACCTGTAAAAAATGGACTGGTTGTTTGGTCGATTCTGGCAGAAAAGTAAACAGCACTTCAGCTTTTCCCCGCCATTAAGGCCTAAATGGCCCAGAGAGTAAATCAATATTTCTAGTCAGCCTTCTGGCTATTGTTTAGCCAGTAGATATGGATTTGCTTTGGCTTACTGCACTCCCTTGGGACTAACCTATAATCCTCCGAGAGAAATAATAAGTTCGTTATCTAGTTCGGCTCTCTGTTGTCCATTTAAATGGACTACATCCATCAGCGGTCCCCGTTAAAGTTAAAAATATGAGGGCACCCTCTGAACCCACTTTACGCTGAATCACTTTCATCAAGAGGAGACAAATTAGAGCTGAGAGTTCTGCTGGTTGGCAAACAACATAAGACCCCCACATGGGGGAGGCCAAAAATTTGGAAACAGTGTTGCCAATGCAAGACAAGATGTGCTACCAGAACCCTGCTGGATACCCTGGGCTACACGCACTAGGCTTCAGACCCTTTAGGACTTGGCCTCTTCCAAATAAGTACATTTTAATACTCACACGACTCAGAATGTCTGTAGTGACTTAATAGCTCCCTTTCTGATAGCACTAAACCAAAATGCTGCCTTCACTCCTCAGGAGCACATGAAAGGTCGGTCAGGGCTTAAATCACTCAGTTGCGATAATTTTTAATAAATGTTGCTGAGACAATTTGAAACTGTTCAGGGGCAAGTGATTATTTAAAGGAACTGATTTCGTTTGCTAGCTCAGTGTGTTGGGCTGTACTCTCCTACCGGTGCCATTTGTGTTTCTCTGTTTATTAGGAGATTATGATAAAGTTGGAACAATTCATTTAAAATATTCTATACAGATAATCTTCACGAACAGTGTTATTTTCCTGATCACAGCCATGATCTTTGGAAAAGTTTAAATGTATGTATTTGCAAAGCCTGAGTCTCGTCATCAAAACAACCCCTATAAGAAGAAAAAAGGAGGCCACATTGCATATTGAGGGTTGCTGGGGAACATCATTATATCTTGGTCAACATTTCAGTTGGAATCTCTTTGGGGTGTGTTTAATTAAAATTATTGTAATAGCACAGCTACAGGTAATTAGAAGTATTGTAAATAAGACACTCATCTAGTACTTTAGACCTAGAACATGTGTGCAAAGGTGCTCATTTCGGCAGGACGGCTTCCTTACGGTTAGAGCAGTGACTTTTGTTATGACACAATATTTGCCAGTTCTTTTTTTAAATAATAGGATTTGTTATAATTTTTTTTACTCTTCATTACATAGAATGTTTGTTTTATAGAAAACATTAAATTATGTGGCCATCTGCTATAAAGAAAAATACATTAAAATCAATATGAAGCTTGACCTGTTTATTATTTCTACTAACCAGTTAGAGTTCTTTGGTGATTTAAAAATAGATCTGTAAAGAATTAATTCACTTCTGAGAGTTTAAGCTACAACTAACTTTGTATGGAAATATGATTTCTCTGTTTTGTTTTCCACTGTATTTTGAAGAATCCTGTGGTGAGATGATACCTATGTTAGATATGGTCCCTTGAGGATGGTCAAGCCTTCTGATGTACATCACCTTTGTGTCTGTGACTACCAGAGGACAGAGCATCTAGAAGGTAGAAAGGTAGTCAGAAATAGCTCCTTAGATATGACTATTAATACTTGAAAGTAGTATTCTTTTCTTTACTATTTAGCATACTGAATATATATCTCAGAATAACATGAGTGCTAGGTCCTAATTCTGAATTTTGGTTAAAAAAAATATTGAGAGACTCTACTCATTATGTGATATGGGAGTTAGACAAAATAATGGAATTTATTTGCAAAACTTAGTTTATGTTCTTATCCTGTTTTTCTTAAATATTGCTATTAAAGTTCAAAATATTAATTTTATATCTGAAAATAAGTTGACAAATTATTCAAATTTTTACATAAAACTGTTGACTTTAGGTAAATTTATAAAATCAGTGTGTTTCTTGAAACAATATAATCCATAAATCCTGCTGGTACTTGACTATTTTGTTAGTCAAGAAATATCCAACCCCTACTAACTTTAGAAATTTAAATGCGTATTAATTTTATCAATTTTTATTTCTACATATTTTTCTAATATTTAAAAAAACACTAATTCATAGCAAGGAACACTGTCAATAGTTTTGAACTTACCAAACCAAAATGCTTTAAGGATTTAAGGCTACAGATTTTCCTAAGAATATTCCCCATTTAGTAAGGACACAGATACAAACAAACAACTAGAGTCTAGGCATCTGGATAGTTGCTTGTTCTACTATGATAAAGATCACAACCAAAAGAAACTTGGGTAGAAAAGGGTTCACCTCACCATACAGTTTACAGTCCATCAGGAAGAGAAGTCACGGTAGCCTCAATGCAGGGATTTGGAGGTAAAAACTGAAGCAGGGGATATGGACACTGCCCATGGCACACTAAATTGCCTTTTAAAATAACATTCCAGACAACCTGCCTAGAGATAGCACCACTCCTAGTGATCTGGGCCCTCTCATATCAATCATTAGTCAAGAAAATGCCCCCGCAGATTTGCTTACAGGTCAGTCTGATGGAGACATTTCCTCAACTGAAGTCCTCTTTTTTCAGAAGATCCTGGCTTGTATCAAGCAGACTAATCAGCATTGTCTATTCTCTATCAAGTTAGTATCATGATGTCATCACCTTTATAATGAATGTTTTTGTGACATATCCCATGGCCTCATAATTATCAACCAATGGTACATGCATTTTTGGTTTACATATTTCAAAACATGATTGTTAAAAATGAATAAATTAGTAAATCAGTAAACCAGCATATATGCTTATAAATTTAATCTTCTGCTTGGTTTCTGCAGTAAAGTCTTGAGATCATTTAGCAGCAGGATATCCAAATCTCACGGGAATACCCACAGGCATTAAATTATACAAAATTTCTACATATGATGCAAAAATTAATTTCTTACTTGCAGTATAGTAATCTATACAATATCATCAATTTTGTAAAATGGCTTCCAATGCATCATATTTTTTTCTTTTTGGCTTCGAAAAAAAATCATGCTAATACACATTCGAGGAAAACACACTACTCTCAGGGATCACAGATGTTTACCTTGAAAAGAGCCAACCCCATGTCTTTGGGCATCATCTTCCATTCCTACTTTCCACTATTAGTATGCGGTTAGTCTTGCTAATGGAACTGGTGAGGGTAATACTTTCATAGATTTGATGATTTCTTTGTCTCTGTACCAGGACAAGAGACTCCACGTCCACTTAGAAAATAACTAAGGGAACCCTCAGTTGAGGTGTGTGACAGGACACTTACCTCCGCTTCCCTGGAACCTTTGATCAGAACATCTTGAACTTGAAGACTCAGGCCAAACCCAGACGAACTATAGACTCAGCCATGTAGTAAATTAAAAGCAAGGTATGCACTTGTATGTTTTGTTCATTTGTTATTATCTTAAGTAGTTAAAGAAATACTTTTTAAAATTTTATTCATGCAAGTATCTAAAAATCAGTGATTGCAGAGAAGATCAATTGGGTCATTTAGCTCCTTCACGAAGTCCCAGTTTTCTCATTCAGTATATTAACTTGGGCCTGTCCAAATTGAAGTGGCTAAAGAGATGGGTTTCTACAACTTAACATGGAAGATATTTCTAAATCAAATTCATCTACGGCAAAGCATCATTAAAGAATTTGCCATTAGAGTTATATGAAATTGTTCTCTGCTTAATTGCATCTCATTTGTCCTTCATTCCCCTTGGCTACCCAATGCAAACTCTTGCTTGACTAGATTTATTTTAGTTCAGATCATCCACATATATTATTAATGAAAGTTATATCATTAATAAGTACTATTTATTATATATCATTGTTTAAGTATTTGTATTCGTTGGCACAACAGCTAGAAAAAATTCCTGTAATAAAAATAAGCTTATTTCATAGGGCTTTTATTGCATTCAAATAAAGACCCAGTAGGTTTTACAAACATTTTTAGCTAAATCGTTCAGTGTTTTAAACCATATAATATCACATAAATTGATATTATATATTAACTTTCTTCCTGCTATCAATTTTCCCATCGATACTCATATATTTTTATTTTCTAAAAACCTCAGTCACATTAAGCCTATCTTTTTCTGCAGCAAAGAATGTCTCCCATACCCTCATTGATTCTGTTTAACTCAAGATGTTCTGAAGATGCTGGGTTCAGCAGCACGGTTCTCTTCCTGCCCAGTTGATGGATATTCTTTAAGATAACCATGAATCCAAAAATGAGCTGATTAAAGAAGTATTAAGAAAATCTATACAGATGACTAAGTCAATCCATCAGTGTTTTTCTTCAGTAGGATCAACTTTTTCTCGGGTAGAGAAGACCACTGCCAGGAGATAGGAATGAACTCTGACCTCCGAGAGTGCTGCAACAGGAACTAACAGCGAGGAAACATTTTCTATTAGAGCAAATAGACTCCTAATCAACATATTATCGATCCTTCATTTTTGTCAAGGTCACTTTGTACTTTAAAAAATGATCTTACACTAAGCCTTTAATAGGAAAAGTGGACTAATTTGATTTAAAGAGTAAATGCTATTAATTATGAACGACAGTCAATAAAATGCTTGTTCTTCTAAACATAAAGGCAAATCTAGCAGGGCCTTGATTTATGGTTATGAATAAATTGATGAAATATGTTTACTCCTATCACTTATTTCCTTTCTACTTTCTGCTGCTATACTTGCCTGTGTATTAAAAAATCTTTGGCATAATCACTGCAATTGAAAGATAACTTTGGTTGAAAATATTTTCTCCTACTTTTATTACTATGTTTTTATGTTTAATAGATAATGTTTTATATATTATTATGAGATTATTTCTAAGAAAATTATGGGTAAAGATGTGAGTAAAAATCTACTATAGTTCATTCTAAGCTGATTCTCAATTGTGCCATATAGAGATGAGATATAAACTAGAATTATAATGTTATTAAATTCAGGAAGCAAAATATTTTAGAAAATAACTTTGTCCAAATATGTACCTTAAAAATACTTAATTGTATAGATACCAAGCATGTAATATTTTAGATTCCAGACTATTTTACCTATTAATATTGTCATTATTCTCCATTGAAGTTTGTCCATTAGTTTATCTTTAGTAAATTAAGAAATAAATTATTTAAGAAGAATAAACTCAGTAAATTTAAAATAAATTAAATTCTTGTCTCTACATGTTACCTGTATGATTACTGATCTCTCAAAGAAAAAGAAAAATATTTTTTCACCTAAAAATGGTTCAACATGAACAATGTATGCTACTCTATAGCTCACTGCAATAAGGAAAATGCATTGGTTATAAAATATGCATTGGAAGAAGTGCCTTCAATATAACTTTTCCCATTGTGAGCCATCAATGTGCAGACTAAAGTTTGCTCCCTTGGACTGTAATTATGTGACTATGTCACTGGAGGATGGCAGACCAGGTCAACCTCACACGTCTGTTAGGATTTCATTTCTTCCTTTATGAAAGAAATTTATTGGTTAGGAAACAATATATTTTAAATATACTTCCTAAATGTGAATAATGCAAATGAACCAAGTTTAGTCTGTCTGCAAATTCTACCAGAGAAATAGTATTTTAAAAAATTGAGGGTTTATGAGCTACCCAACCAGCACGGAGATTTGATCTGGGAACCAGGAGATCCATCTCTGGGGTGAGTGAGTTTCTGACCCCCGGCAGCAGCTCAGGACAAGGAACTACTTCCTGCAGGGCCTATACTCCTGCATACTGCCTCTCTCTTCCTATCTCACCCAGCGTGCATCCAGAACCCTACCCACTTCTGCATCCCTGTTGTCTTTGGGCACATAACAGCACCCAGCTCAGCCTGTCTGGGCGCTGGGATCGAATCTGGAGGACAGCCGGGCAGGCAGGAATTCCTTTGTTTCAATAGCCTGCCTGCAGCAAGCAAGGTAGGCGCTTTGTTTATGAGCTACCCAACCAGCACGGAGATCTGATCCTGGCACCAACAGAGCCATCACTGGGGCACCTAAAGAGCCATCATGGGAGAGTGCCATCCCTGGGAAGGTACATCAGTGGGCAAGGAGACCTGATCCTGTAAAAGAAGATCCTTAGGGGAGCATTCGGAGGAAGAGATGGGCAGGTGCCAATGCAAGAATTTACCCAACAATCTGAAAAACAACATGAAACCACCAGAACCCAGCGACCTCACAACAGGAGGACATGAACACCTTAATCAAGAATCACATAACTTAATTAAGAGAGCCATCTTAGGGTTGGCAAGAGACTTGAACCTAGAGGGGCTCCCAGGTGACCAGGGTGATGTCCCCAGTTAGCTCCTTGGGCAGCTGAGGATAGGGAACCTGAAATGACCCTATCCTATAGCCATACTGATGAATATCTTGCATATC
>NC_022009.1:77249835-77261153 GCF_000317375.1 Microtus ochrogaster
AAAAACAAAAAAAAAAAAATTGAGAAGACTATTTTTATTGAAAAAGACAATTAGTAAAACTAAAATGTCTTATAGGAAACAAAGAGCAGCAAGATGTATTTTGCAGTTGATTATCAAAACCTCACATGAAACAAATACTTTAGAGCATTTAATTACCAAAACAATATATTTATTAGAAATATATTCTGGATCACCATCAAGAACACTCACTAGTGTTTGATTTATAGGCATTTTTTTTTTTTGCGAGCTTTGTATTTTGGGATTTATTGCAAAGATAATTTTCATGTTCATCCAAAGCAGGAGGAACCATAGCTCCATGGACAAAAAGACAGCCATATCTGAGGGTGCATCCAATACAAAGAGCACAATATTTAACAACAGTGAGTGTATGTGAAGACGGTCTATTTAAGCACAATCTGCATTTTCTGTTCCAACTGCTTCACACTTGTGTTGGGGACATGGCTCAGGAGGGAAGAATGCTTCTTGTGCAAGCAGGACGTGTTGAGTCCCTAGAACATACAAACTTGTCCCTCCTTCCGGCGTGGAAGGAGGCATTCTCAGGAGCTTGCTACCCATGCTCAATGGGATGAGTTGGAGAATGACAGAGGAGGACACTTGTTATTCTCTGGCCTCTGAAAATACCTGCACAGTTGTGCACCCATATACACAAATAATCACATTTACAGAAAACATGTCCCAGGCTCTGTGCTTAAAGGACTTCCGGACATTCTTCTTATTAGGTAAATATCCTGCTCCCATCTAAACCCACTTTTTCTCATAGCTAAGCCTGTTCTGTCATACAACCGTCCACTGAGTTATAGAACAATGAAACTCTAGAGAATAGAGCCATGTGAATGTACACATACAGGGCTTCCACTGAGTAAAGTTATTCCTAATGTGTTTATCCCATTCTCCTCATTTTCCCGGTAAAAGAGAGTTTTAGACAATAAGCTAGGGTTGAGAATATGCTTGGTAATTCATTTGCATAATTGTTATAAAATCTACTACACAAAAATAATAAAGAGATAAATTATTCTTGACAAGAGGGACTGGGGAGATTGCTTGGTTAGGAGCATATTGTTCTTGCATAAGACCTGACTTTGGTTCTTGCCCAAAAGTCAAGTGATTCAAAATCCCTGTAACTCCAGCTGCAGGGAATCTGATATCAGGGAATAACCTCTGACACCTTCAACATATGTAATGTATGAACATACCCACAATTTAAATTAATGCGAATACATCTTTAAAAAATATTCTGACAGCGTGAATGTGTGCCCTGTGCATGAATGCTTGTGTGTGTGTGTGTTGTGTGTGTGTTACAGAAGACAGAGAAAGACAGAGGCAGAGAAAGGGATGGAAGGGAGGAGGAGGAGAAAAAGAGAGGTAGGTAGACAACAGAAAGTTTGGGCATGAATTCATAGATCACGTGGTTCTATGAATTTGGGAATTTTTACAAATTTTCATAAATAGACAAATACATTTTAAGTTTTCTTAGTAAGAGAAGATTTAATGATAAGCTACACTTGTCTATACAAATAACTAAAATTCCAGATGAGAGCTTTATTGATATAGAAATGAGCATAGTCTAAAACCCATATGTACACTGGTTGCCAGTGTGGTTGGTCTGCTTCTAACACGCAGTGCATTGTAGGGTTGCTCAAAACACTATTTCACATTTGGAACTCTACCCATTTCCATTTTCCAGTCTCTCAGTTCTCTTGTCATTCAGCCTTTTGCTGTCTTGGCATCCAGAACTGTCAATGGGTAGCATAGTTTTGCAGAAACCTGTTGGGACCCCAGTGCTGCTCTGTTCCTTTTCTGCTCTGTCTCTTCCTCATTCCTATTCTTCAGCATTATAGAATCACCACCTCACTAACTTGGTTCTCCATGGGAGTCACCTATGCTGTGAGTTCTCTATTTTCCTTAGTCATCCTTTCTTTCTCTTTGTTTTGATCATGGCTTGCTGCATGTTGATTTCCTGTGCCTTGTTCCTGTCAATGGATTCTAGCATGTAGTGTATGTGTGCTTGCTTATAACAGATTTAACCTCGGAATCTTCTGCCTCTGGTGGAGTAATTAATGGCTCCCGAGTGCTCATCAATTCAGCTTTGTTGTCATAGACTTGGAAGCCTTCTTTCATGCTTGTTTTCTTTCAAGATGAATGCAGCTGGCTTTAAATGGCCAAGTTTACTGCCGTCTCTGAAAAGTTAGCCTTAGAATCAACATTGGAACTACTTCAAAGGACGCCTTCTGCGTTGCAGAAAATGTGACATAAGCAGCATAAATGCTCACCTACTGCAGTTATCCAAATGTCTACTTTGATCTCATCTTCCTGAATGATTTTGATCAATGGTAATGGCCATTAAAAAGATTATAGATGGGAATAGTGAAGAAACACCACATCATGTAGCATCCATTTGAGATTCGTGTCAAAATACATTTAAACATACATAAACAATCTCTAAATTTTCTGTAGCAGAGGCTGTAAATATGTCCTTGTAATAAAAAACAAAATTATAAATATGGACATCTTATAATACACACTGGTATGAGGTGTATGTGGTATCAAAGGCATCATCCTCTTAAGAGCCTGAGTAACTGTTGAAAACTTTAAGCACAAATGTATACTATGATTTTGACAAATTCACACTACAATTTTGAAAATCAACAATGAGGAAAAGCTACTAAATCCTACTTTCACAAAATGGAATCCAGGCTGGCACATGCCAAGGTAAATGCGTAAGTTGTTTTTATTATCATTTTGCTTTTCTCAAATGAGCAAGTCCTCTACAGAAGCAAAATTCATAGTGAGCGTTATAGTCTGATGATCACAGTGATGAGAGTGTACTCTGATGACATCTAGATGCACAGGGTGGGGATGGAATTAGAGAGAATTGTGGCTAGCTTGTTATTCAGGGACATCTATGGAGAAACATGGAGTTCAAGATGCTACATGCACTTTTGTTGAATAAAGAATCATACAACTGAGGGAGACATAACCGTGGACCATTATTTTAAAAGTCATTAAGTTTCTCAAGTTGGTCAAGTTCATGGAGGCTAGCTCAATGTAAGAAAGATGGGCAGGCTTCTGGAGTGCAAACTTGTTATTTTGACATAAGTCCAGGCCCCCAAATGTAGCCAAGCTACATGGCTCACATTTTTCTTCGGTGCACTGAAGGGAAAGGGATGGGGAAGTTAGACAGTCATACGAAAGGTAAACATGCCCAGGAGTTTTTTTTAGCAACTTATACATTACAAAATATGAGCTAATGCTTTAGCTCCCCCATCTCAGCTGCTCTTTGGCAAAATCCTAATATCATCAGCCCTACCTATAACAGCAGTTGTCTAAGTATTTGAACTTTTGTTTATGGATCTACATTGTGCAAGAAAAATAATTTACCATCTGTGAATTTTCAGTAGTCTGTAGCTCACTATTAATATGGTAAAAATCTAAGATTAATTAAGAACATTTAATTAACTTTATATTAATTTAAGGAAAATAACGTTGAGACTTAAGATTACTCAAAGGATCTCCAGTTCTGCAGAAATGGTGTCTAAACTCAATCACTTAACTTTTAAATTACTTTATTAACTACATCTAAAAGTTTGAGAAAAGAAAGAATTGACTATCAAAAACAATGACTATCTGATAGATTTACTTCCATGAAAAATGAATTTTGGAGTTGGCTGATGATTAAAGAAAACATAGAGCTGATATTGCTGAGATTGAGACGGAGCATGGGACATCATCCAAATTTTGTTTCTAGATTGGCAAGGAAAATCTACTTCAACAGGGTGTTCTTTGAAAAAGTTATTTCTCTTGAAGTTCTCAAAAATAGAATGGACACAGAAGATTCTTAAGCTTTGGATCTAATAAAAAGGAAAGACTTTTAAAAAATAATCTTCATAGCCTGCCAAATACTTCTGTTTTGAACAGAAAAGTTCATGAGGAATTATATTAATGATATTTGTAGATTATTATGAAAACCACCATGAAATTTGGCAAGAAAAATGTAATTTATTTTTAAAGGAAGTTCTATCAGTGAGTTATCAAGCTATCACAAAAAAAATGCCTTTGCACACTGAAGTGTGTAAGGACACTTTGGGGAATTGCATTTTAACGTTGCACATCAGACTCTTCATTAAACAGCTTGTGAGGTGGAAACACCCTTTCTGGGCTCCTGTGGAGCTGACTCTGTGTTCGGCCTGCAGTAAACAGAATAACACACAGGCTCTGTGAAAGGTTTAACAATTTTGACTTGTAGAGAAGTTAACTGGTGACTCCTTAGAGAAATCACCCAAGAAATCCGAGCTGAGTATTTCAGGGCTCTGCTGCTGCTTCTGCCCTCGCCAAGTACAAGCATATACTCTGCCATTTGGACAGACACTAGTGCCTGTACGGAAAGCACCATATTCTCCAGAGATCTGGCAAGGAACCACCTTCATCCTGCCAGTGTAGAAATAGCATTAGAGCAAGACTAATTGCTGGAAAGCCTGTTCAGAAAGATTTGTCATTCAGGATGGTAAAAATAATCCCACTTTTCAGAGTACATTCAAACTTTTTTTTATTTCTAGTATTTAATAGAGATCAAAACATTTCCCTTTCCACAAGTGAATGCGTTTTATATAGTGGAGTTATTTCCTTTGATTTGAGTTCAAGCAGAGAAGTTGAAGCAAAAAAGAATTTTGTCTAGACATACCATGTTTGTTCCTTTTGTAAGAAGTAATTTATTAAGTCTGAAATGTGTCTGAAGGAAGAATCTGTATGCTTAGAAACATCTCATTGAGAAGTGGAAATGCAAAGAGAGACCAAAGTATTGCTTGTACAGGAATAGACAGTAGCATCTTAGAAAGTTAGAATGAGCTACAGAGATATACAGTGTGCAGAGTTTTTCTAGGAATCTATGTCCTAACCTGTCCCTGGTTGCCTCCCAATTCACCAGAGATGTGATCTTTTATTTTGGAAAGTGACCACAAATACGCTCACTTACAGAGCTGCAGCGGCTGGAACTTCTTAGGACATTCACGGCCTGATTTCGGCAATAATAGCATCTCTAATGAAGGGCTTTGTCTCTGATGATTTTAACTTTGGGTTCAAATCTCCCCAGGAATTACAGTTATCACCCAAAATGTCTTTCACAGTGCAATTCCAAAGAGCCATAGTATTATCTAAACAATGTCCAGGCTAAGCCAATTCTTTGCTTTAATTTCATACTAACGAGAATGTCACCATTGGATCTCCAGGGCTGAGTATCTTATGAACCTGAATTTATCTGTTCAGTTATTCGTAACTCTAGAGAGCCAACATCACCACAGTGAACTGAAAAAGAAACCTGTTATGAGGTTAAGCCATGTGCACTGCTTGGCATTCATTCAGTTCACTGTAGCTGAAAAAATAACTGTGAGGCTCCATATCCCATTAACACTGTGTTAATTATTGTCATTGTCCCATCAGCAGCTTGTTTACAACAGCTCTGCCTGACAGGGATGGTGGGATGTTCTGTCAAGGCCATCACCTGATGAGATTTTTATTGGCAAAAGATATTTCTTTCCTTTACTCATCTATCTTGCGGGAGTCAGTGCTTCATTAACTCATGCCTAATCACGTGTGCAATAGGCTAGTTTCTTTAGTCTTTCAAATAGTTGACACCACTGTCCTCTTTTGTATTATAGTTAACCAATTTGCTCTCGAGAAAGTCCCATGTGCTTTTGTTTCCTTATGTATGATTCTATGCATAAAAGTGTTTTCCTATAGGGGCATAGATTCTGTTAAGAAGAAGTAACACAAGGCATACATACACCGCTACAAATACACACACACACACACACACACACACACACACACACACACACACATCACACTTTTCAACTAGTAAGAATCATTGTCCTTACTGACTGAGGTTAATTTGGGAGGAATAATTTTAAATCTCCCTTTATGAGAAGGTACCATTGATAATTTGGAAAGAACTGATAATCACTGTTTGTGTCTCCTTACCCAACCTAGATTTTGCAAAAATTTACATCCCTTTAGCTTCTTATGTAATAGTCAATATCTACTGTCCCAAACAAAAAATCAGTGCTATTCTTGTGATTAAAATGTTTACCATTGTTATTTCTCTAAAAGGAAACATTTCAAGATAAATTAAAACTACTATTTCAAAATCATTTAATAACTCTAATTTAATGAAAAAATGTATACCCCCTCATAATATTAATACCTAATTCCATGACCATACTATCTCATTAAGTTTGTTTTTGAAGATTGTACTTACTTTTAATTAATTGTCTATGGCATTGGATATAGGCTACAGGACACGATTTAGGAATTAGTCATTACTTCATTGTTAGCTCAGTGGTAAGTGTTCTGATTGTGTCCCTTCAGAATTACATTTTTGCTAATTCAGTTTCCTCATTAACATAATTGTAGTAAAAATTCTGTAAAATATTTATCAAAATGTAAGAGGTCTTATCCACAGCCCTAGACCTTGGCCCTAAACAGTCACAATAAGTATGGATGGTTTATTACATGTATCAGTTAATAAAAGTAAGAGGTCTTGGTTTTTGTTCAAACATCAGACTACACCTTGTGTGAAGACAGTGTTTTTTATACTTGATAAATCCTTAAGTAGAAAGATTATGAATAAAGATAATAGTCCATATAAACAGTAGTCCTCCACATATCGATGGATTGTGTATAGAATCTCAGGTCAATAGCAAAATCTGTCTATAATTAAGTTCTATACAAAATGGCATTGCATCTGCATGTGCCCATTCACCCAATACTATGTGGCCAATCACCTATGTACTTTAAACAATCTCTATTAATAATAGTGCATAACACGGTGGAAATATAGTAATGCTATATCATAAATAAAACTTTCAAAAGCTAGTACATATTTACCACAGCTGCATGTGTGAATGTTATGTGTTCAAGTACATATGGATGGGTAGGCGTCCATGAATGCCCTTTGCTCTCCTAGGTATGGTCTCTCACTGGGCTGGAGCTCTCCGAATAATCTTTGTGAGTGGCCAGGGAGCCCCAAGCATCTTCCCATCTCTGCCTTTCCAGAGCTGACATTACATGAGCATGTCTCCACATCTGACTTTTTAAAATGTAGGTTTGAGGATGGAAATCAGGCTCTGATGACAGCCTGGTAAGAACTTCACCGATGTGGGCATCTCCCGAAACCTCTGGCACATGTATTTTCTAAGGAGTTTTGGATTCCAGTCTACTAGATGTGAAGTCTGCGGATGAGGATGATTCCATGTGCATCCCCAATTTTGCTTTTCTGGAGACCTTGACTAATGCAGGTTGTGTTTTTTTTTTTGAAGTAATTATATACTCTAATATACTTCTCTTAACAATTGAATTCAGATCTCCTTCTTTGCTAACAAGAGGCCTGGCAGAAGGAACATCTTCTCCCTCCTTGGTTCAGAATGATTTTCTGCTCCCAGAGAGCAAGGCAGTTTTGTTGGCAGATCCTATCTCCTCCTTCCTCCAGTCCAGTGCAAGCAGGAGAGTAATTAATCCTCATGCTTACTTGAGTTTGGTTTGGCACAGCATGCTTTCCCTAGCAAACCATAATTGATTCTGAATAATTGATCAGTGACGGACATTCAATTTTCTTTATCTTCTCTTCCTCTCATTCTCCTGTGATATATATTTTCTTTGGGGAACCATTTTCCACTTTCAAAACAGCCCCAAATGCAAGGCCTTTTAGTGATCAAATCAATTTATGCTGCTTTCTGCCAATCTGGATCAAGTCCCCGTGACTCCTCTTGGAGAACTCTTAGAGAACCGTAATTAGTGTCCCACCGTATCCATTAGTTTTCAGAAAGGAAGCAAACTTCTCAAGTAAAGACATCGCAAACGATTTCCATGTCGCTCTTGTACTTTATCTTCCCACTATACTAGTATACTTTCCCCATTGATAAGGGCTCATCATGTCACAGCGAAAGCAGCATGCTTAGTGAGACATGCAAAACTGGCGACTTATTAAGAAGGCTGAACAGCTATTCCCCTCTTACAATCACAGGTGCCTGAAGAGTCTCAGGGCAGAGTAGGTTAAGAACAGATAGTAAACATTGTGAGATCCATCCCACAAACACCTCAGCTAGCTCAGTTGAAACTGTTTCTTTTGGAAGAAGTGCCAGTTTTTCTCCTCGGACAGGAAACAGGAAATTACTTCTCTTTATCAACTGCCAGAGGATTTTACACACACCTTCTACCCGCTGAGGGGAACCATATGATTAAAGCGCAAATCTACAAGTGGACTTCTTATTGTCTGTTCTACCAACAGAAAAAATAGCGTTCAAATACTCACCCTACAGGGTCTTCAAAAGCACCTTTTAATTTTGCATTTAATTTCATGCAGGTGCGTGAAATTAACTCTTGTTAGGACTTGACTGTGTACTGGAAGGTGAGCCTGTGGCCTTCAAAGGAAACCTAACTGCAGCCCTATAACCCACTGACCAGTGGATCTGGACCCTCATACAATATTTTAGCACAGCTGGCTCAATTTTTCTCTTCCTGAGATCCCCCAGCATGTCACAGCTGCTTTTTTCTGCTCTAATCTTATCGTTTAGTGCCTTTATCATTTTTATTTGACAGAATCATTCCTTCCTGCACACCTGACTTTCCACTGGCTGGTCCTTCTCTGCCTCTGCCATTCATTCTTCTTTCTCTGGTGGCCAACTGGCACTAGAGAGACCCAAGCTTCACTCTCCAGTCTTGCCTGGAATCATCTCACATCTCTCCTAGACCAGGGAGCCACAAGAACCTGTCTCTCCCCAGTTAATATCTAAAGTTTTAAATGTGAGCAAGTGAATAGATTTGGACCTCACATATACTAGTTAAAATCCAGTTCTTGATTTCAAATCCACTTCATCCCAGGCTTCTGAAACTAGCAATCTTAATCATTATTGCAACATCTGGATAACTAAGACAATACATATACAAACAAATGGGGAAAGTTTTCACTATATGACCTTATCAATATCAGTAGGAATCACAAAATGTGACTTTGAAAAATACATTTCTACAATTTATTAATTTGTTTTGCTATTATGAATTCTGAGATAATTTACCTTATACAAGCCAGTCCATCTTTATAAAGTTACTCCTTTCATAGCTTAAGTTTGGATTATTGTAGTTATGACATCAATTTATAAGAAGAATTACATGAAGTTGTTTTCTAAAGGTTGTCTCCAGAATGCCTTCATTTATTCTTTCACTCACAAGGGAAATATGCATCAGAAGTTTCAAATGTCTCTTTCCAGGTGCTGAGGATAACAGTAGTAATCAAGAAGGTAAGGTGCCAGTCAGTGGGGAGCCACAATCAAGTTGGAGAAACATCTGTACAACACAACAGTCAGGAACCTTTGATTAGGGTTTCATATGTGGGAGGGTGCACAAATGAGGGACAATTTTGTAGGAGATGATGACTGGGAAAAGACACGAAAGAGAAGGAGTCCCTCCCTTAAAAAGACAAGGAAAGACCATTGTAATTCAGAGGCACCTAGTAAGACAAAGGAATTAAGACATCATTGTCATTCAGGAATAGACAGGACTCCAAATGCAAAGCAAAGGATAACCAGGCCACAACCCACAATCACAGAGAAGCTAGGTAAAAAAGAGGACCAGGTTCTGGCTATGACAAACAATGCTGCTACAAACATAGTTGAGCACATTTCTTTATGGTACTATTGAGCATCCTTTGGGAATAAACCCAAAAGTGGTATTGCTAGATCTTGAAGAAGGTTGTTTTCTAGTTTTCTGAGAAATCGCCATACTGATATCCAACAACAATGAGGCCCCTAGCAAAGACATACATGGATCTAATCTACATGGGAAGTAGAAAAATGCAAGAATTCCTGAGTAAATTGGAAGCATGGGGATCATGGGAGAGAGCTGAAGGAGAGGGGAGGAAGGGAGGAGAGCCCAGAACAATGAATAGCTCAATAAAATCAATAAAAAAGGAGGACTATAAGAGGAATACATGGAGGGCCATCGGAAGGGAAAATAGTTAAGATCTCCTGGGTAAACTGGGGGAGGGTAGAAGGAAAGGTATGGGGGATGGGAGCCTAAGGGATTGAGATGGCTAAATTGGAAGGGAGATGGAGAAGGAGGAAGTCATTATGAGGTTAAGGAGAAACCTGGTGCTAGGGAAATTTCCAGGAATCTACAAGAAATATCCCAGCTAAGACTCCTAGCAGTTTGTGGAGAGGGTGCCTGAACTGGTCTTTTCCTGTAATCAGATTGATGACTATCCTAACTGATATCATAGAAACTACATCCAGTAACTGGTGGAAGCAGATGCAGTGATCCACAGCCAAGTAGTGGTCAGAACTCCTGGAGTTCAGTTGAAGAGATAAAGAAGGAATCACATGAGCAAGGTGAGGCGGTCAAGATCATGATGGGGAAAACCACAGAGACAGCTGACCAGAGCTAGTGGGAGCTCTGAACTCACAGCTGGGAAACCTGAGTAGGACCAAACTAGGTCCTCTGAATGTGGGTCATAGTCCTATGGCCTTCTCTGTTGTTGGAGGACTGGCAATGGGACCAGAGCTTATCCCTGGTGCATGAACAGGATTTTTGGAACCCATTCCCTATGGTGGGACACCTTATGGTTAACAGCCTTGATACAGTGTGGAAGGGCATGGCCCTACCTCAACTTGGAAGACCAGACTTTGTTGACTTCCCAAGGGAGACCTTACCCTCCACTCAGGAATAGATGGGGGATTGCATGGGGACATGTAGGGAAAGTAGAAGAAAATAAAAAAATTAATTAAGAAAAAAGTAATGAGACCAAACTGGGACTGGTGAAGCCTTGTAAGATCAGTCACCTCAGGAAGTCACCATTCCCTATTGCTTGAAGGATCACAGTAAGGAGGAGATACTGTCCCTTACTGCTACTTCCTACAGGCAATGTCATCCACTGTGAAATGTCATCCACTGTGAGACAGAATATTAGTTGGTGCATTCAAGAGAGGACTGATGCTCTGAAGAGATCCACCTGCTATCAGAAACACTGCCTCAGAGAAAATGATGGAAGAGAAAAAGATGGAATCTCCATGAGGACTGAACTCAGACGTCAGCTGTAATAGGAGAAGAAAAGGCCACTCGGAAAATGCTCCACACACCTCAGCAAACTCACTAAGGAGAGCAAAGGAGAAAGATTTTCATCAGGGCTCAAGTTCGATTAAAATAATAGCTGAGGTCATTTAAGACTAAAACTTTAAAACATTTGTCAAGTAATATCAAGTATGAAATACATTCAAATAAATTTAGATGTGCATTTTTAGTCAAATGCAAATATA
>NC_022009.1:77263003-77297757 GCF_000317375.1 Microtus ochrogaster
CTTGACTCAGCTTTCTTTCTCCCAGAATTTTGTTTTGTCTTCTCTGCCTACCTATGTTCTGACCTATTAAGTCAAGCAGTTTCTTTATTAATTGACCAATGAAAGTAACAGATAGACAGATGACCCTCCTCCATCATTGGGTTTTGAGTGAATGAAAGGTATTTGAAGAATTCTCATATTGAGATGAGAAAAATTATCCTTAAAGGATATTTCCAAATTCATTGAAAAATTACTAAACACAACCTATTTTATAATCACAGTTTTCTAATTCAGTGTTTTCTTAATATTTAAAATTTAAGGGTTCAAATTTATTATTTTTTGATACTCAATAATTCTTGAATATAAAACATTAAGAGTAACAAAAATAAAGTTAAAAAGAAAATCACTATCATGCCTTGAGTGTCAAAGCTTCTTAGCTATAAATACTTGTCTCTGATTTTTTTCCACCAATTTTCTAAACTTTTCTTTTAATCCTTATTGTTTACATATATACAATTGTTGTATACTTTTCCTTTGGAATAGTTAACATATTTTAAAATTTATTATAAGACTGTATATTTTTATAAAGTCTAGTTCTATATAACTTTCTATTCATTTTGTTCCAAATTCCTTTCATGTGTACATTCATTCTATTTCCAAACCTTTAGCTATTCCTATCTCTAGGACATTTTTATGCAGTAAGGAACATCTAAAATAGATTTCATTTACATTCACTTATATAACCAACTATGTTTATATTTGCAAGCACATTTCTTCAAGAATTAGTTAACATTTATCCATCATTAAAATGCTTCCAGAAGTCAAGTCTCAAATGGTAAAAGTTGTGATTGAGTGAGCCATGGTACATAAAAGGGTTAAGTGATTATAATACTAAAAGTATACCCATAAGTGTTAACCAATGCAAAACAAGACAAAAACAGATTCTAGAATAATAAATATTTATAACAAAACAGGCACCTGCTATATGTCCTAAGAAGAAAAGGTCTTATTAATTAAATTAAGGAAATTATACCAGTAAAATTTGCAAAACCGAAGGCTAAAGAACTGAAAAAAATAAAAATAGATCAAGTTTTACTTTTGCTCAAATATACAGAAATTTACTAAAATAAATATATGTTCAAATTATAAACTCATTTATTGTAATTGTGATGTACATAGAGAGTCATAAACTATTGCATAATCATCACAAAACACTTGAGAACACCAATTATACTTAAGGACTAATATTTTATAAGTCCTTTTGTGATCAGAGAATGAGGTTCAAATTGTTAATCCATCGCTTGCTTTGTTATCATAATCTTAGAACCTCGGATTATGAATCTTCATCTTTCTCTACAGAGGAAATCAGAATAGCCACCTCCCTAGACTCCTGCAGAACAAACACAATAGTCCATTCTTACCTCAGCAAGATTTCCATCCCACAATCCCTGCTCTGTAGGTGAGATATGCTTAGTGTGTCATCTTTCTTCTTACTCATCTCTCTCTTCTTCTTGGAATTGTTATGATATAAATAGTGATTTTAGTGTATGAAATTGTTAACCAAATATTAACTCTAAAAGTTAAATAAGAGGGTACAACTCAAGCAATGACAGAATAGGTGACAATGATGTAGAAACATGAATGAAATCATTTAGTGAAAATGTTCAGCAAGTACTGATATTCCAAGTCAATTTGATTATATAAAAATGTATGTTTTATTGACACAATGTTGTTTACATGTATATGTGAAAGGACCAGGTATAAAGGTAGGCATTTACGGATCTAGGTCATGCCTGAGAATATGCCTGATGGTGTATGCACTCATATGTGATAACATACTCACACATATAACATACACACAGAGAACACATACATGCATGCAACACACACACAGGGGTGGAGAGAGCAGAAATCTATAAGCATTGAAAAATTCAAATATGCTTCATAAATTCCCACTACAATGCTGTTGTATTAACATTTGTCAGTAGCAAGAATGGAAATAGAAACAGCCTTGGTATGTAGCTAGCAATGTACAGAAAAAGAGACAATGGTAGAATAATTTCAACATTTGACTTCAAACTGTAAACAGAAAAAAATCTACAATAGGAAAATGTGATTGAAAAGCAGATGATTATGAACTTTCTCTGAAAAGGAGGTCACACCAGGCTTCTCTGCTAAAGATAAAGACAGACCGAACTCAGAAAGAAGGCACATGTAAGATAAATAAGAGATTGCTTTTACTGGAAATTCGACGATTATATAAGGAACAGGAATTAGATTTCAGAAGTTAAAGCCTAACTCTATATTAATCTAATTCAATGTTTTAAAGATCCCGGTATTTATTTTAACCACAGTCAGTCTATTTTCAGCTTATCAGACTTCCGCTAGATTTATAGGTTTATGGTTTCTCTGGGTTCATTCAGTGGAGAAGAAGTTGCTTGCCCACCGGAATGTGATGTTGGGGGCCTGTTGTTGAAGACAGCATACACGTTTGTTGTGTGATATAGAGAAATCAAGCTGGACATGGGCTAGGGTCTCATCCTTGAGAGATAGTTCTCAACTTTGCAAAAGGCATTGTGCCGTAGGTGGGGAGAACAGTTATGTGCAGCCTCATCCAGCAAAGGATCTTCCATCCTACACTATTAGCCTTCCAGGAAAGGACTGCTCACTCGTGCAACAGGGGCACCACTGTTATGGGAGTCACCACTGATAGGAAAGGATTCATTATTGGTAGTGTATTGAAACCTGGTCAAAAGCCCATGTATAGGAGGAAACTTACTGTTGTTATTTAAATGAAATTATTGTCAAAAGTCTTTCTAAATATGTTTATATTCAAAGAGAAGATACCCTCAGCATTGATCATAAAAATTTTTATACTGAGTGGCACTTAATTAAGAAACTTGTGGCTCCCTAAGGTGCTGGGAATAAAAGACAGTTCTGTGCTAAATTCTACAGGGGAACCTAAATTAAGCCCTCTAAAGTTTGGGAACATTGTGGGAAATAATGAGGCAAGATTATTAAGAAACAGATGGTGGTGAGGGAAGCTATAGAACACTATCTTACAGATCAGGCATGACCACTTCAATCCTGAACTCAAAGCATCTGTGGTTGCCTGTGCTGGGCCTGAATAGAAGAAGGCATGCAAACTTTTCCTTGCCATCTTTGATGGGGAGGGACTCAGGGACTCTTTGGAGAATTAGGGACTGTGGATGGGTATTGTGGGAGAAGTCACCAGCTTTGTGGTCTAGTGGGTGAAGCTATGTCCATGCTCACAGGCTGAGTAAACCCAATTATCTCAAAAGAAAATAAAAAATGAATCAGGCCGGGCGATGGTGGCGCACGCCTTTAATCCCAGCACTTGGGAGGCAGAGGCAGGCGGATCTCTGTGAGTTCGAGACCAGCCTGGTCTACAAGAGCTAGTTCCAGGACAGGCTCCAAAACCACAGAGAAACCCTGTCTCGAAAAAAACAAAAAAAAAAAAAAAAAACGAATCAGATGGGAAATAGGAAGAAATTTGTGTGGAGATGGGGGTACAGACGGAATACGGAGAGATAAGAGGGCTTGGGAGGGTGTGAACAGAGTGCATTCTATACAGGGCTGAAATCGTCAGAAATAATAGTTTAACTCTAAAGAGAAAAAGCAAGTGATTTCCAATAAGATATATGAAGGTATATTGGTTGCATAACAACAAAAGAGGAAGTAAGTGAATTAGAGTAAAATAAGCACCCTTTCTCCATGCCTAGAGCTCAGATCATGAGTACTCACTAGGAATGACGAGACAGGCAGAGACAGGTGAGTATGAGAGCTGAAGTCAGTAGGGGAGGTTTAACAAAGGTTATCAGGTTGGCTTTAAGGTGATGTAAAAATTTATTTGAACAATGAAAATATTCCACCCTGAGATGAAAACAGCCCCATGGAACTGAGGACATCATTTAAATATTATATGGTACCCAAACTGTCCCAGAGATGGTGTAACATGGTGGCTTTAAAAAGAGCCCTCTGAGCAGTCACGGGGTTTGGTATTATCTCTGCCAGTAATAAAGTGGAGTGCTGTTTAGTTCACTTGTATTTTAGTCTTGTACAGTGTGTATTTAAAGAACTTCCTTGTCTTATATGTAAGGCTCTTACAACATGAAAATTCTGTAGTTTTCCAAAGGAAGATGAAAGATATCAAGAAGGGAAAAGATTTATATTGATTTAACCTTCAGTGTCTATTTAACATGGTGCTATCAGGACGTTTTATTGCAGGTTTCTGTAAATGGGATAAAAGTGCCACACATTGCTTGACTGACTACTAAGTGGATTGGCAGGGGTGTGAAATGACATTCTACAGCCATGGGGATGTGCGAAGGCCACTTAACATTTCTGACAAGCCGAATCAGCTGACATTATCTCCTGTGCAACTTCTCTATTAAAACCTTATCTTGTGCAGCCATAAGTTCAAACAGCTGTATAAAATTTAAACACTTTGATGAAACTGAATAATGATTTTGAGACTTTTTGGTGTCATCTATGCTTACAGAAAAAATTTAAGTGTCAATAAAGAATAATAGATCTAGAAGTCAAATGCATAATTGTAAAATCAAATAGGCTAAAATGCACGTAATTAGGAATATACAAAGTGGTTATATATAAAGATACTTCTGATTTCTTTAAATAAAACTATTTCTGGTATATGTTGAAATTAGCTTGGTCTTATACATCAGAGCAATGATTAACCTTGATTTAAATGACATACATGTATTTTTAATTATGCTTTGCTTTGATTTTGTTTCATCTAAGTGATTAAAAGCCTATGATGCTGCTTCTCAGACATGTTTTGTAGTATGGGATAAGCTCTGACTTTGAGAAGGTAAGAGAGATCACTGCCCCATCACTTTGCAAAGTATAAACAGTGTGTAAAATAGATGCCTCTGAAAGTTCTTCGTGTTTCAGATCCTGGCCACAAGCTTACCCTCGGTTTGAAAACCCTCCATTAAGTTTATTTGCACAAGTAATCATTCAAAGAGTATCTGGTGATCTTTTCCATTATGTAGAGAGCTATAGAAAAAAAAAGCTCTGATAACATCACACTTTAGACACTTAGACTAAGCCATTTTTCTCTTAGTTCACATCTTTTCATACTGGTAGAGACTTACAGATAATATAAGAAAATGCTAATGTGCATAGCTTGTAAGGAAAGCCTCTGATAACTGATGACACTCTCCTGTGTGCCTGGCAGAGATGAGACCAAACCCTTGCATCTGACAGCTCAGCATGAGCTTTGGTTCTGCTTTAGCATGCACGCCAAGTGCAACTTTTCAACATCTCCTTTGTATGGCGGCCCAATGAAATGCTTTCAGATCCAGTGATTTCAATGGGTAAGACCGCCCCCTCATCAGACGTCACTTGTTGGACACTTTTCTACCTGACATAGGTGCCCTGATGCTTCCGAGTTCTAGCAGCTCTGTGATTGTTGCTGATCTGTGGATAAATGTATCCAATGAAAAGAAATAATACAAAAAAGTCTATTACAATGCTCTTTTCTAGACTGTTATCTTGTGACCTTGAGGAAGATGCTTCATTTCCCTCTTTCCCTATGTTCTGACCATAACTATTTGTAAACTTTATTTCCCTTGAATGTGTTAGGGCTCTCCATTTAAATATATTACAGTTGCAACTAATTCTACAGTTTTACATATTTTTTTTAAGGTTGCTTTGAGATGCTATACACATATACCACAGAAGAATAGGAAATAAACTGTAAAAAATTAAATAAGAATTTTTAACGTTCACATAATAAAGTTAAAAACAAAATCAAACACAAGATACTTTCTTCCCATACTGACAGAAGCTATGAATGTTTTGATTGGCAAGAGCTGCTAAAGTTCTGAGGAATCTTCTGATTCAGAATATAGTACTGTACCGATATCCCAAATAATTTTATTTTTAATCTCTGCTGTGAAAATTATTCCGGAACATTAGCAGAAAACATCAGTAAATACCATTTAAAAGGATTATAGATATTTTATACAATGTAAAGAATCTTCCAAACACTAATTTCCATTTCTCTTTTGCTTGAATGTTTGCACCATAGTAAGAATATTGGGGTTATCATAACTTGTTTCTGCTGATATCTTACTTTTAAATTTCTGTACAGCATACTTATTTTGGTATTAATTCTAGTGGATAATTAAAAGTGCATCACAGGGAAAATTTTTCCCTGGCACTTTGGTTGTAGACTCTTGTCTGAATGGCTGTTCTATGTGGGTTCCACGTTAGCATTGAAACCCCATTAAAATTATTCAAGATTGAGGAGCTTCAATTAGGCATGCTCAATAGGAGAGAATTTATGCCTGGCATGATAAACCTAGCCTACAGCTGGTGAGGTCATGGAACCTAGAGAACTGACTTCTGTATCCTTCCTCAACCAGGATATAGTTTCTAACTGTACTCTAAATATTTAGCTTTTGCACCTCTCACCTCGTACAGATGATGTTTCATTTTCCAGTACTTAAGACTATCAAAAACACACATACAACTGATCAAAGCAGAGATTCCCAAATCATGGGCACACAACCTCAATGGTACATTGAGAATTCAACTCCTACACCTCCTGCTCAGAAGAGAGGAACAGAAAGATCATAGGAATCAGACTGGGGCATTTGCTTTGAGATAATGTCTTCTATGTATGACGCGTGAACCATACTAGTGAAATCTGAATGGCTTGTTCACCTAAACAAGATCTGCATAAACAACATCAGCTGTCAAGACAGCAATAATGGGGGAATCTCACAAGCCCCCACATAAACAGCTGTACCAATTAGAAGTTTCTGAGAAAGGAAAAATATTGTCTTCCAGGGCATGAAACCCTGATAAGTTACATAATACCAAGTGGTCAGCCCTAACCACATAAACACACGAGCAACACACAATGGACTCGTGGGACTCATATATATGCATATGTACATATGAATAGATATTTAAAGAGATCCTGAATTTGACAAGAAGTGGTTGCAAAGGCAGAGGAAGAATTGAGAGTTGGAGCAGAGGAGAGTCAGGGATAGAAATGGTGTAAATACAGCACACATGTATGAAATTCTCAAAAAATATTTAACACAAAAAACAAAATGTATCAGAATGAAAGTCAAGGTCTCCAGCAGAGAGTAATGCAATTGTGAGAAGAAAAAAAAAACAGAAAACAGTTTTTTTTAGACTGTAGACATCCAATATCTCAGTTAGCTCTACATGATGTTCACTAAAAAGCTATAAATTTATGTGACAAGAAAGAGATATAAATATCAAACAAAGCCTTTACCTCATTTTGTAAGTATGAGATCTGTGTTCCATTAAGTTCTGAAGAGAAACGTATTTGCTCATATGTCAAAGAACAAAGTGGCCATCTTGTTTGTGATTGGGGTTGGGATTAGGCTTTGACTTCTTCAGTAATATCAGTGAGTTTTGAGTTTTATTTGTCAGGTATATCTGTCTTTAAAGACATCAAACTTGAAACATCAAGGCCAAATATCAATCTCATCCTTTATTTTAGTATTTAGAAAAAAAAAATCTAACTAAAATGCAGCTCAACACATGGAAAACTAGTATTTTAAAGGGCTATATTTTAATAAAATAAATGAAAATACAGGACTTTATAAGATTGCATTGGGAAAATATGCTGAGGTATTGATTAGATATGAATTTAGATGGCAGTGTAATCATCATGGCAATACTAAATGTATGTTCTAATCTTACATCTTTTCTTAGTCCTCCATCCTTTAGTGATAATCTACAGAAGGAATTTTCAATTTGTTTCCATTTATCTGTCAACAACACTTGCAGAAAATCCCTATAGAGAAAAGTTGGCTCATAGCCCCTGCTCACTGGTATGTTAAGAAGCATCTTGACTTTGTGCCACTCTCAACAAAGTATCTCTCAGGGCTATTTTGTTTTGGTTCTGTACTAAGAAATGTTTATTTGAAGGAGAAAGGGACCCTATCTCTCCTTCATCTCCTACTGGCCTCAGGATATTAAGCCAAAAGCTTTGGTTCTTCTGGAAAGTATGGCAGACATGGACTGTTACTCAGCTTCCCTGATCTTAAACCTGAAATCAACACTGAGTTGCTGATTCACTTAATTGAAACATTAAGCATAAATATTCTCTGACTGATGAGAAATTAAAAAAAAATCAGGATCTTACTTCACAAATTTGTTCATTTTGGTATTTAAAGTGATTGCAGAATTCACTCATGGAGCGGTTGCGTTGTATCTTAAAACGTTCCTGCTGCTCTAAAGAACAGAGGGTTGGTGTTTTCAACAGTCACGCCACATACTCACCCTTTACCAGCTGTTTCACTACAAACAAAACAACTTTCAACATTTATAATCAGTAAAGAGTGAGAATAGTGAGAATCATAAAGACCCCACAACTCACAATTTTGCTGAGAATTAAACTAACTCATTTAGAGAACACATGGTAACCAATGTGCCATTATAGTAATATGTTTGCTTATTCTACTTAATTTCATGCTTGGATAAGGCAGATAACATTTGCTCTAAAATAAGTCAATACCTTTGGTCACTTCTAGAGTTTCTCTTTTCAGAAGAAGGTAGTGTGTCGTCTTACAGCCTTAATCAGTGGAAAACTTCCACTCAATCCCAAAATATAATTTCTACAGACATTTTAATGGGTGGGAGTTCTTCAAAGTTCTCAACAAGAAACAGGAGGATAATGGAGAGCAGGGTTTAGTACTGACACTGAGCAGGCATTCAGGGTATTGTTGGAATTAGCTAAAGAAAATACACCTCTGGGAGAAACCCTAACTGCTGTTACTATTTTCAAACAAATATGAGACTCATATTTAAGTGCTGATATTAAATGTCTCATCATCTCTCCATTCTGAACCCTTCTTTTAGGAGTTTATAAGTAGGTCATAAAAATTTACTTCAGGCAGTCCTTACCATCCAGAAAAGCTATTACAGCCCCCCAGGAAAACAATAAGCATATTTATAGAAACTTTATTTAAAATATTGATGCATCATGTTCACCTATTTTTAAGAGTGCACTTGAGATGACTAATCTCCTTTGTCAATTTGCTGAATCATATTACCTTTCTCAGTTCCATTAACCTAAAAGGAAAATAACAACTAAATCCAATACATTTCAATTGTTTCTAAATATGATTCATCTAGTTTCACCAAATATCACTGTACTTTGAGTTGTTCGTTTGTCTCTCAAATGTTACAGGGGTTCCTGTTCATGCCAACAAGAATGAAAATATATATATATTCTTTTGAAGTTGATTTTTGTATCTTTATTATTGGGAATGTCTATAACAAAAATAATTGAGTACAATCAAAGACCCTCTTACCAAATCAAAGAGTAGACTGAGTAAGGAATATGCGTATTGTGTCTGATGACTTCTTTATTACCAAGAAGGTTAGAATTCTATGGTCACTTAATACAGATCATCCAATTTACCCCAGTTAACCATACACAGCATCAAAGGAACGTAAAGTAATCCCAACATTACTAACCTCAAATATTAAGGTACTCACTAGAAAAGAAATATTTTTTGTTTTGTTTTCTTTACTTTTATCATGAGACAGATCTTTCTATGTAACCCAGACTGGCCATAAATTCCTAATTTTTCTGTGTCACCTGAAACTTAAGTCTGTTGTTGTATTTTACTTGATACCAAGGTCTGAGGATTCCATTTCTTTCATGGGTTAACTATGTTTTCTTTTAGCTTTTGCCTTGGACCTTCCACAAAGCAAAGTGCTTTACCCTTTTATAGGATTAGAGGGGGGGAGAGATGGAAGGGTATGTGGAGGGAATGGGAAGAGGGAAGAGAGTGGGAATTTGGATTGGTATTTTTTTAATTCTATAAAAAGGTCTCTTTATTAAGACATTTTCATACTTAGTCTTGTGATTGTCACAGATGAGCCTGAATCACTAAATTGATTTTCACTCTTAAAAACACAGCAGGTAAACAAGTTCATCAAAGTTAATAGTAATGATGGCAATCCAAGTACGTACACAGGTAAAGAACGTGAACATTCGTTTAAGTGTTCCCTGCCTCTTCCGAGTGGCCCTAGTTGCTTACATATGTCCTCCCAGTACTTCCCAGGAAGAGCCCCTGAGGTTTATCATATCCCAGTGGGTAGCGCTAATCCAGAAAGAAAAGCCTGCTACAATACTCCACAGCTAACTATTGGTAGTGCTGGATCCTAATTCTTCTCCGATTATGATGACTATATCTCATACACAAGCTCTAAATATCTCTCTACTTTAGAGAAAACCATCGTGACTGGATAAATTAAATTTTCTAACAGTAACAGAATACAGGGTTGAAGCTTTAGATGGAGACCTGCACAATTGAGATTGCCATTTTGCTGGAGAATGGAAAGAATAAGCAAATATACCTGTTACGTGTATTATGTATTTTTAAATTCAGAATGTATTTTGAAATACTAGAAGTGTGTTCTGAAATTTGCTACACACCTTAATTGGGTGACATAAGATGAAATATTTTGACCTATCTTTTTAAAATAACTCTCAAAAAAGAATAATGGTATTTATCTTTTGAAATCCTCAAAAGAATATTAATTACATAAAAACTAATAAAGTCATCTGACATTTAAGAAATTTTAAGTAGTCTCTTAAACAGTGAAAGATACCTCTAGTCTTTAAAAAACAGGTTTTCAAATATCATCTGGCCTGTACTTAGTATTAAAACAGCCAGTGAATCTAGTTACGATAGATTTTTTTTTATTTAACTGCATAATTACTGCTTACCAGTACATAAAATTGGTTTTGATGTCTTTTAAAAGGCTTGGCAATGATTCCACCACCCTGAACTCATGAAACTGTGATTCCATATAAAGTTACATAAAAATTTGAAACAGGAGCATTTCTACATGAAAAAAAAATTAACTGAAATCATTGACATTTAACACAATGATGATTACATTAAAACTATTGACTCACAGTTAACATTTAGAATGAAGCTAACCTTTCAATTTGGTGTGTGGCAATATATTGAAAGTGAAACTCCCAAGCACTGTTCCATCAATCTTCCTTCCCCATGCTCTGTTCCTTCAGTAAACTACCTCTCTTGTTGCCCAGATCAAAATCTTCAGCATTTTATTATTTAAATCGCTCTTACATCCCACATAAAATCAATCATCGAATCCCATCAATATTAATTTCAAAATGTGTCCAGAATTCAGTCATCTTTCTGAATTCCACCATCTGTTTGTTGCAGCCAGTATCATTCCTTGCCTAGATGTGGGCAACTGACTCCTAACTGGTACCACTTCTTCCTTGTTATGCTCATTCACTGAAGCACTGATGCAGTCCCCTGCACGTTCTGCTTGATCCTACCACTTCATAGTATCTTTACCACCTCTCCTGAAGCCATGGGTGACCAGGACTTCTGCTTCTAACACTCTCGTTCTGCATGCCCCATTTCTCTTTCAGTCTTTACATTCCTGTACCTGTTTTAGTTTTTGTGACTAGTTATAGCTCAGAGTGGCCTTAAACTTATCTTCTTCCTGCTTTCCACTCAAAGTGCAAGGCCTTCAGGTATATACTAACATAGCCAATACCACATTTAGGACTGCTTCTGCTTTGGATACATAGATCAAGCCCTGAGACTTCATGCTTATTCTATTTTCCATTCAAAATATAGTTGCTCCAACATTCTGTCAATCATATCTTTTCATTTTCAATGCATTCACATATCATATGACAAAACATCTCTCACCACACAAGAAAAACGAGCTATCCATGCCATTTTCAAGACCCTTTGTTAAACTGATAATATATCATTCTGGTAAATGCATTGCCTTTAATATTTTGCTATCTTCAAAGAAATTCTTTTGAAATATGTTTTACTAATTTCTAAATTCTTACTAGATTTTCAGATATTTCAGCTCTTGATTTTTTTTCAGTAAATATCTCTTCACAGTTTTGAATAGGAACTCTGTGACTGAAGGGTTTGAGGCAATGACTAAGAACACAGAGCAAAGGAGGGAAAAGTAGTCACTGGTTGTTCAAGTCTTCTGATTCTTCCTAAGCAAGAACTGATGGTCCTGTACTATAGAAACATTTGTCATTCCCTGCATGTTTTACTCGGTCATCAAGTCATAATAAATCAATAATTATTTCTTACCTAATAAATACCTATGAATAAATTATATATAGGATAACATTACCTAGAAATACACTAGGCCAGAAGTTACTTCAGTTAAACCTGATATCTATATACTTTCCAATGGTTTTTTTGTATTTTATTTGCTAAAACTTACACCTTTTCATAGTGCTAAACTTCCATTTGTTTGTTATCCAAGCTTGTTCTCTGAATTAAAATCTCCCTCAAACAATAGGTAGAACATATCTTAAATATATTACAATTATAAAGCATATTCATTTAGATGTTTTGCAGTATACTTTATACCAAAGTCATGATAAATAAAACCTCATATTTACTGTGTACATAGTTAGAGAAAGGTAAAGATGTGCTTAAATATAGATTTGCTGTATAAAGACAACATCTTGTACAGATTTAGAGCAGTTAATAACTTACAGCTTAAAAGTGCCACAGATACACTTGAATCAAAAATAATCCTTACACAAAGAACTTTAGAACAAAAACAAGTGATTATCAAACTACACTGGTCTATCCATATCCAACACATAAATATATAAACTAGAAGCCATAATCCAAATCAATATTAAACAGAAAGTCATTGTTTCTGTTTCTTGAGAGTGTCTCTGTGTAGCCCTGGCTGTTCTGGAACTCACTTTATAGACAAGGCTGGCCTCAAACTCACAGAGATCTTTGCCTGCCGCGTGCTAGGATTAAAGGCGAACACCACCAACAGCCAGCTGAGGTGGATATTGATTACAAAAGCAACATAGCATTTTAGGTGAGTAAGCACTGTGGTGTGCTTCAGCATTCACAGAAGAGCAGGAGAGAGAAGAGATATCACCTGGTGACATCAGCAGTAAGTCACTGATACTATCATGCAATTGGACATGAATTAATGATGATGAGTAGAAGTTTTGGTGATTAATCAGAGCAATCCTATATCAGCAAACAAAAATGAGCACTTTTAATTACTGAAGCAAGTATTTACCCTACTCTCAGAAAAGCCACCTCAAAACAATAGCAAAATATTTCACCCAAATTTGGAGAGATATTTGAGAAGAAAAGCCACAGGAAGGTAGATTACTGCAATTAAACTGTTTTCTATCTTTGAAACGGAGTGGTGGTGGCATTCACCTTTAATCCCAGCACTTGGAAGGCAGAGGCAGGCTGATCTCTGTGAATGCCAGGTCAACCTGGTCTACAGAGCTAGTTCTAGGACAACTATTACACAGAGAAACCCTGCCTCAGAAAAAAACTAACAAAATTATCCAAAAGCACACACACAAAACTGTTATTTATTCTCAAACTCCTGATTCTTGTTTATTTTAAATATAGATGTAAATCACTTTTTTGATTATAACTAAAAAGAAATCACATTAGTAGAAAACTGGATATTTGCTTCTTAGAGCAACTTATCATCGTTTAGATTGATATATAGCGAAAATACTGGTTATGACAGAGAGAAGCCACTTTTGTCAATTATGTGCAATGCAAGATTATAGCAAGTGAAACTTGCTAGTTCTGCATGAAATGCACAACTAGATCCTGCATCTATAAAGTACACCAAGTGATTTAAAGCCATGGAGTCTGCATTTGAGATGCAAAGATTCAAAACAGGCTTTCTCTCTCATTATAAATATATTAATTGAATATCAATGAATATTTATATTAATATATACTAATTGAATACTAAATCTTAATCTGTTAATTCATCATTTTTAGAATTTTCTTCAGGAACTAATGCAGCTGTAGTCTTCAAATACAGTTGGGTTTTAGTACTATTTAAATGTTTCGGAAACCAGTGTTTCCAATAATAAACCAATGTTACTTCCAATAATAAACCAGTGTTATTAAAAACCATTTATGACTTTAAAATCCAAAATTTCAAATTTTCTTGACTAACGATCTATATTCTACACCAAATCACTAACATCTTGATTTAGCAAATATTGGCTAAATTGTATCCCAATTTAAGATGCCTTTAAAATTTCATGTTAGATGTATATAGTATAAAAATATTTTTCAACTGAATGCTGTTAATATTTATCTGCTCATGAAATTCTATTGAGGCATTAAAATTTAATCTAAACAAATACTTCCTCATGAGTGTGTGTGTGTGTGTGTGTGTGTGTGTGTGTGTGTGTGTTGTGCACATCCAGTGTGAGCCAGAGAGTTTTCTTCTGAAGTGATACCCTTGTAGATGGTTGCCTGGCTTACTCATTCTCATCTCCCCATTAATGTAATTTCCCCATCTGGCTGTGTTCCTGAGTCTCTGGCCATTACACAACTTGGGTGTTCTTTTGGTACATGTCCTACAACTAAAATCATTACTGTTTCCTAGATTTCTTCATGAGTGCCTGGGCGATGTAGTCAAATCCCTGTTCATCTCTTATGGAACTCACAGCCCCCCATACCATTAACACGACCCTGAAACATTATGCACTCCGCACTATAATATCTCCTGCTTTTCGCCATTCTTTGTACTTCAGGTTTTTTTTCCAGACAGGGTTTTTCTGTAGCTTTGGAGCCTGTCCTGGAACTAGCTCTTGTAGACCAGGCTGGTCTTGAACTCAGAGATGCACCTGCCTCTGCCTCCCAACTGCTGGGCTTAAAGACGTGCACCACCAATACCCAGGTATACCACACATTTTTTTTAATGTCAAGTTTGATGTCACTTTACACGTAATACTCTATCTTACAATATTTGTTTAAAATATAGCAAATTTCTATATTGGTAAGAGAAAAGCTGATGAGTATTAGTAACTTATTAAGTCAAGAAAATACTATACGTAGACAAAAAGAGAATGTTGCAAATGTTTAGAACCCCAACTGTAAACAGAGACTGATCATTCATTTTCTGGCCTCCCAGACCAGAATAATCACTCAAAAACTTAAATATTAATTGCAACACTGTTTAGTCAATGGCTTAGGTGTATTTCTAAATAGCTCTTACATCTTTAATTAACCCATTATTATGTTTACTCCTTTAATCTATGACTGTCTGTACTCTTTTATATTACTTTTATTGTCTCTGTAAAGACTTTGTTACATTTTTCTAAAACTACCTATACCTATTTTCTTTTTTTCATAAGCCTACATACATTTTTAAACACACTTTGACCTGTTCAGAGGTTGGTTTCCATCCCAATCTGTCTTTATTTCATAACCCTTTTTTGACCACCACTGTAAGCTGTTATAAAAGCAGTTACTTTGGATGTTGGTCCACTCTGCTCAGGTTTCCAATGTGGCAGAGGTCGTTTATGGCCAGCTCTGAGAGCCTTGGTTACCATGCCAGCTCTTGGAAGCAGTTGGCCCTTGCTGCCACCAAGTAACTTGAAGCCTGCTGCCCACAGACCCCATTCAAGCAGGACCTCCTGAAAGATCCAGAGCCATTTGTGCCACCAGCATGAACCAGGAAGCAGACTCTTAAAGGATGTGTTCTTCTGCTTGCCACCAGCAAACCAAGCCTTTCTGAAAAAAAATGAGGCTACCAAGACGCTACAGTTAACTCCCATTTTTTGTGGGTCTAGAAGCCCTTTGGTTTTGTTTTGTTTTTGTTTTTAAGTTTTCTTAGGTTTTATGAGGATGTATGTTGCCCAAACATTGGGTGCTGTTAAGTACTTTGTTTCTCAGTTACCCAGACCTGAAAAATATCACACAGAAACTATATTAACACTGTTTGGCCTATTAGCTCAGGCTTTTAATAAATAAATCTTACATGTTAAATTAACCCATTTCTATTAATCTATACATCACCACAAGGCTGTGGCCTACATCTTTCTCTTTTGGCAGCTACATCGCATCTCTTTGACTATGCCTAGTCTCTCTATCTCTGCTCAGATTTCTTGCATTGCTATATTCTGACCTGCCACAGGCCAGAGCAGCTTATTTATTAAAGAATGGTAATAAAACATATTCACACCATCCCACATCCCGCAATCTTCTTTGCTTTAAATCTTTGGGACTATTTGTTAAAAGGAAGAAACAATTTGGTAGCTCTTGTCTTAATAGACTTTATAATTCATATCTCATAGGATTAAGAAGTCCCTTTCATTGAAATAATTTACTTGGCACCTTAGTGATCAATTTTTTTTTTTACATAAAGGAGCTATTTGTTTTTATTTTATGTACATGACTGATTTACATAATGTGCATGTCTTTGTACCATGTGCATGTTGTGCCTGTGGCTGCCAGAAGGGGTGCCATGTCTTCCCGAATGTACTTATCACTGGAGGTTATGCAGTCACTATGGGTGCTAACAACCAAACCCAGGTCCTATACAAGAGCACAGTGTTTAATTCATATCTGTAATTAATATTGCTTAATTTTTTAACTTTGTAGTGATAAGCCATCACATATTAAATTAATTCTAACTACATTGAAATGGTTTTTGACTGTCAAATCTTTGGTAATTAATGGTTTCACACCAAAAAGAGATTTCTCCTGTCAAATCAGAGACTTCCCCCTTTTTTGGTCTGATTATTCTGTTGTCTTACAGTTCACATAGTAAGATTCTCTTGTGACTAAAGATTGATTCCCTGCCTAGGGACATAGCTTGTTTACTACAGCATTTACTTTGGAAGCATAAGGACCCTAGTGAGACAAGCAGCACTTGTGTAAAAATGCCACATCTCTCCTGACCACACTCACATTTAATTCCAGTACTGGGAAGGTGGGTCCCAGCAGGTACCTGGGGATCACAAGCTAGCCACGTTAGACAACTGGGAGAGTTCCAGGTAAGTGCAGGACCTTCCCACAAAATATGGTAAACAGAGTCTTAGAAAAAAACATCTGAGCTTTTGTGGTGTCCATGAGTATGACCCCACACTACATACACATAGATCCCCCCACCACACACAAACACACATACTACATACACATACCACAAACACACACACACACTACATACACACATAGCACACATAAGCACCACATACTACATACACACATCACACACCACACACACACGCATGTGCCACACTACATACACACACTACATACACACACTACATATACACACTACACACATGCATCACATACTACATACATAAATACTACATCACACATACACACACCACATACTACATACACACAAACCACACACTACATATACATACAACATACACACATCCCTCCCACACCACACACTACCTACACAAACTGTATACACACATACAACATACACACACAGCACAACCCATACCACATACTATATTGACATCACACACACACACACACACACACACACACATATAGGCACAAACCACAATTCCAGTTTGCAAAACAGTCAATAAATATGAATCATGACATTTTCCAAGAACCCTGTGTTCCAGCACAACTCATTCTTGTTCAAAAAAGGAAAGGGGCTCTAAATGTAATTCATGTGTAAATCAGATGCAAACATGTTTCCTTATGACACCAGTTGCACAGCTGGTTAACATGTGATACTTACACATGTGTTTGCTCTTTCATGCTGCACTTCCGCAGCCCCCATTTTCCAGCTCTCCTCTTGGTTTCCCACCTCTCATTTGCTAACTTTTGACTTCCCAGCTTAGTCTGTGGACCTGCTCCCCAACATCCCCTTTCCACCTTTGCAGTGACTTTCCACCCCCTCTCATCTTGCAACTTCTTTTAAAGTGGAAGAGTAGAAACTGGCTTCTAAGAATCAACCCATTAACCACGACCTTAAACTGAGGACATTTGGGCGTGGTTTCCAGCTGGACCTCCACCTTTCTCCTGTTATCACTTCCTATATTTCTCTATTCTCTTCCTAAACTTTTCTAAAGCTGTGAATCCCTCTCTGTTCTTCCTTCCTCCTGTACTTCAAGTTAACTTGAGAGTCCTACTGTTACCACAAGTGGCACACCAGAGTTGTATCACCTGGGAGGAAGGGAATATGAGAGCTAAGAAGACTTTCTAGGGAAGTAAATCTCAGGTAGCAATGGAAGGCAGCACACAGGGGAAGGGTGTGGATTATCACATTCTTGGGGCGTGGGTAAGAGTCTACCTTTGCAGGATAAAATATTCAGTCTTCCAGATCCCAAAAACTGACATGGCAAGCCCTGAACAGGAGATCCACCTTGCAGACGGGCACAGCTTCAGTCAGTGAGCAGCTCACACCCACTGTCTGGTTACCAAACACACTATGTTTCTACTTCCTTTCTTTGTTTCAATAGTTATTAAAAAAAATCAGTCACATTTTAAGACAGATCATATGTTGACTGACATGTTTGTTTATTGAAACTTCATTGAATATCAGCTCTTTTCTGTGGTCTTATCTTCATAAAGTCTCTATCTGCAAAATCCTCATAGAGTCCTCTGTTCCCGACCATTCAACCAAAAGTTCCCCAGAAAATTCTTAGACTTACACAAACCTGGGTTTAGAACCAAGCATTTTAACTTGCTAGCTATGTGATTCTTTAGCCTTTCAAACATACATATATTTAATGAGTTAATATATATATACACATATATATGAAAATGCTTAAATGAAAGCAGCTGTACTGTGCTTTCTGAGAATGTTATCTTTAGAGTGATACAACATAATTCTCTGAAAACTCACAGGCAAGATTACATAAGATGTTTAAGGCTATTAATTACAGACTAAATCCTTAGTAAACATTTATTCCTGCTAAATGCTAAGGAATATGAGGAAAATACATCATTAAGTAAATAATAAACAATTAAAATTTAAACAAGTATTTAAAAATCCTGTTAGCCAATTATATATGTCATCTCAATCAATCTTCAGTTTATTTTTATTGTTAAGTTATATGAACACAGAGTTTCATACTGTTGAGTTATCTTTATTTTGACTTCTAAATGTTAAATCTATTTCAAGAGGAAAATCCACCATTTCCTCAAATATGTCTTTGTCTAAATATTATACCATAAAGAGGTAATACTAAAATTATGTCATCCTATGTAGTGAAGGCTTTGTAGATATGATAAGATTGTTGAAAGAGAGACAGAGTAGTCTAGATTTTTTTAGACCCACAGGAGTTCTGAGAGGTGGGAAAGAGAAGAAAATTAGAAAGAAAGAAGCCTACTAAAGTAGCAAGAGTTTTGTTGTGTGATGACCTTCGTTTCAAGGATGAAGGAAAGGAACCACATTAGAAGAACATCACCATGGGTTTTACCAAGACTGTGAGATTGATCCACAATAGACATGCTTCCCACCCAAGACTGGTGGCCTCGGCTTAGTCTTTGTTAGTAAAATATGGCACGCTCATAACACTAACAATAATGATGATGATAACAAAGGTGGAATGAGCTCCCCATGAGCCTCTAGAAAAGATCACAGCCAGAAAAAGCATCTAGATTTTAGTCTACTGAGACCATATGCAATCCTTTATGTGCAGTGTAATACAGCTAACAAACACATGCATTGATGGAAGACAGCAACTTCAAGTAATTTCTTAAAGCATCAAACAACAACAAAAGAACAGAACAACAATAAAGCACAGAGCTTTCCTTACCGAGGAAAGGCTCCCAATAAGAAGGCATGTCCTTAGCTTTCGATGCAATAGTTACAGCATCTCAGCCATAGAAGAAAAACCACATACTGAAAACCAGTGAGCAATGAAATATATTTCCTAGACACCAATGTTATAAGGAGGAAGATCTCCTGCCATTGTCTATTCTACGACTTGTGTAGTCTGTTGTTCTCTTCTTTTCCCTTTAAAATTCTAGTTTACAGAAAAACTATCTTATTTCCAAGTTATAAATCCTCATGTGGAAAAAGAGAAAAAAAATTGTCTTTTTTTCTTGTTACTGCACACCTTTTTTTTTTTTAATTGTTCCAGACAAATCAAGTTCTTGACTCTGGCCTTAACTCTCCTTTCAGTTTCATTGTAAATTAATTTTTTGTTCATATTTCTGTATTTTTCCTAAAATTAAGGATTTTTTTTCTCACTGCCATTTTATAACTATCATTTGTATATTTGTATAAACAAAGAATAATTGTATGAAGATTAAAATGTTTTGATATTAAAATAAATTCTTCATTTTTGACATATGACAAAGTTTGGGATAAAGATGAAGTAGAGATATAAACAAATGGAATATATTTAGTACATTTAGTTCTCCATTTATTTCAGGATCACTGCCTACTGGTCAGTGCCACCTATATATCCCTAAGGCATATAGAGACTAACCTAATCTCCATAATTTCTTTTTTTTTGTTTTTTGTTTGTTTTTCGAGACAGGGTTTCTCTGTGGTTTTGGAGCCTGTCCTGGAACTAGCTCTGTAGATCAGGCTGGTCTCGAACTCACAGAGATCTGCCTGCCTCTGCCTCCCAAGTGCTGGGATCACCGTGTAGACCCTTACGATCACTACAAAGCTTAAATTCAGCAACTCACTCCCATTTTGTTCAATGTGTGATACTAAGAAATTAATTAATTCTCAGTTATAAAATCAAGGCAAACAAGACTGTCTTAACCAGCACTTAAAGCCTGGTGATGTGGTTATACTAAAGGAACATGAGGAACTCTGTTAAGAAAAAAAAATGATAAATGTTATTTAATGTGTTTATTAAAAGAATAAAGGATATAACAAGGTTCTAAGAAAGCTTCTAACATATTCAATGTCATATCATTTTCAGTGGGTATTTTGTTCTTGTCTCTCATAAAATACTTTGCTTCCTCATATTACAAACTTTAAGAAAAAAAAACAAAAAAAGTTGATTTCATAACTTTGACTTTCTTTGAAAGTGTCTAAATATCTCTCCTGTGTCTTGCCTGAATAGATATTTTGAGTTGTTGTTTATAAAAGCTGTTTCTGATATCCCAATGATTATTTATTATGCTTCAAATTTTGGTGTGAACTAAATAACCTCTTTCTCTCAATTGCATGGTTCAAGTGTTTTTCTAATAGATTGTGATTTACAATAATATCTGTGCTGGTTAGCACTACCTGTCTGGTTGACACAGCTTGGAATTATAGGCAAAGAGTTTTAATGAGAAATTATGGAGCTCAGCTTTGTTTGTGGGTGTGTTAAAGGCGATTGTCTTCCTTGTTAATTGATATAAGACTCCTGCCATTTGGGGCATAACTATTTCATGCACTGGTCCCTGGACTGAAGAAGAGTAGAGAGAGTTGGCTGAAAAAGAAAGAGTAGAAAAAGCAAGCAAGGATCACACACTGGTTCTCTCCTTGCTCATGACTGTGAACACAATACTTTAAGTTCCTGCCTTGACTACCGCACAATGACGTAGTCTGGAATTATAAACCAAACAGTCTCTTTGCTGCTCTCTGTTGCTTTTCATCAGAGGTACAGAAATGAAACTAGGACAGCATAAAAGAAAAGTTCAGCAGAAAGTATTTCTTCTGGAACAAAATGCTCCAAATGGTATTCAATGTCTATTTTTTAAACTACTGCTAGTATGGGCATATTTACTAAGAAAGTGCACAACTCAATTACGCAAAGAAGTTCCAGAGTGTACATTTCCATATAATTATCAATAATGTCTTGCATTCATTCAGTGAGGGCCAATCTCATGCCATATTTCACCACAGCAGAAAACAAATTAAAATAATTTGTAGAATTTTACTTAAAATTTAATTACTGATAATACTTATTATTCCTGGTGTCAAGGAGATTACTCCGTTGTCCAGGCTGGTGTCACACCTGTGGTTGTGTTTCTTGCTCAGTCTCCTAGGTGCTAAGATGAGAGACGTGAGCTAAGATGAGACACCTGATTTTCCTACTGCTTTGGCTTTCTATCTTGTTTTAAATCTAAATGTGTTATTTAGGCTATTCAATGCTACTGAATTCCACTTTCTTGTTCATTTAACTCTCAGTGATTTCCTACTGATTCATGAACAAGATGCCTAGGTATTTCTAACCACAGAATTCATTAAAGCTGGCCCAGATGTAGCTCCGATTATACGAGGCTGACCTTTGTTTTAATTAGCAGAGTTGCAGTGTTTTAGGAGTAAAAGCCCTGGAACTTCACAGAGCAAGTATCACCTTCACAAACATTTTAACGAAACAGGGTGAAACTATGAAGCTTGGGTGAGCTGTTAAAAGCTGCCCTAGTACTAACTTGATTTCATAATATTCGCTAATTAACTCAATTAATTTCCCCTTTTAAGTGAAATTACCTGAATTGACATTTGCGCTTTTCTTTCTTTCGGGGGAAGGGGGGGCTTCTTTTTGCTTATTTGTGTGTTTTAGCAAGAAAAAAGTGCAAACTCAGCAAACCATACATTTTTTTTTTTATACACAAAACTTATTTCTGGAAACCAAGACTTAATGATTTATGAAGATGCACTTCATGTTTAAATATATGGAGGAACTTGAAAGTAGTAAGAGAAATGTAGGTTCAGAAAATCACCATAATAATTAAAAATTAACTGCACCTTACTGCTCAGTACCTGGTTCCAAAAGATTAACATTTCAACATTTTCTGCATTACATAAAGGATAATTAAAGTAAAATTACTTTGATTGTTTAAAATATAACATGATTTGTATTTAAAAATTTTTACTTTTATACTGAATTTCCTAAACACTGTATCTATTTGTCTCTGGGTTATAATAGTACAACTTCAAAGTGGTGTATTGCTGACTCCATTGTTTGACTTAAGCCCTTCATGGAAGATGACTCTAAATTCTACACCATGGAGATTTCCAGTTTACGTTTAAATGATTCTTTGTTGCTTTTTAAGTAACTGAAAAATCAAAAACAATTACTACTTTCCCCCTAAGCCTAAGAATGACCAAACTACAAAATCAATCAGTCATTGGATCTTTCTTTACTTGTGGCTTGCCAAGTGTCCCAAATCATTAGTCTGTTACAACACCTGAACAAATAAGTCTTTTTACTTAATTGAATTTTGGGGAATTTTAAACATTCCCCATTCCGATCTACCTACACAAAGTAAAAACTCAGGAGGCCTGGGACTAATTGATTTGAATGTGAAAGATGACACAGAGGCCTACATCAATTGTAAGCTGGTTGGCCTATTAGCCCAGGCTTCTTATTAACTAACACTTACATCTTATTTAATCCATATTTTTTGTTTTTGTTAGCCAAATGGCTTGGTACCTTTTATCAGTGAGGCATTCTCATCTTGCTTCCTCTGTGTCTGGGTGATGACTGCAGACTCAACCTTTCTTTTTCCCAGAATTCTCCTGTTCTGGTTGCCCCACCTACACTTCCTGGCTGGTTACTGACCAATCAGCATTTTATTAAACCAATACAAGTGGCAAATCTTTTCAAGGTTAAAAGACCACTGTCCCATAGTACACTAGGACTGGGGTTTTCTGTCTCATCAGTTTGTAGGCTGCCACTGATTTTCTGTGCACTTGTTAGAGTTGCATTAGCAGGCCAAAAGAGAAAAAAGCAAGCTGGATTTTTAAACCATTCTTCAAAGCCTGTGACATTTGGAGAAAAACTGTAGAGAAGGCCCAGGAACACTTGGTTATTTTTTGTACTCCTGTTATAAAAAGGAAAAATAATGAAGTTAAGCACAGATCCTCTCTTGTTAAAGGGATATTATTAAGCCAAACTTCAAATAGGTGTTTGTTGAGAACGATTTGCTGCCCTAATCCTCAGTACTGTTAATACAAAACTTTCAATATAAATAAAAGAAAAGCGCTGTGAATCTTCCTTGCTGGAGGACAGAGTTTGGAGTGTGGGTGAGATTTCAAGGAACCACTGTTATGAGTGAGTGTGAATTATTGATAGTTAGAACATTATCGTATCTCAAATAGGAATGCCATAAAGTAAGTCATCCTGAGAGTGCTCTCAGGGAATGCTGGTGGCAAAAATAGGTTTCAATCAGGCACAATTATCTTTAAAAAATTACTTAAGTATCACCTAAACCTATATGTTTTGAAAGGTTAACACTTGCAAGTCCTAAAATCCAAGTTTTAAAATCCAAGTAACAGAAAAAAAAATGTAAGGAGCTAGGCAGCCTCCTAGTGTTAGTTCCTGATTTGTTGTTGTTTACATTTCAAGTTCTCTATTAAAATTGTGTAATGACAGAGAAGATATAATTTTTGAAGTTTGTTTTATCAGCCCTTTTCAAGGCAAGAATGCTTGAGTTTCACAGAGAGTCACATAGAAGAGGTACCTATGAACACGAAGAAGAATATCAAGGAGGAGGGACTTTTGTGGAAGAGCTGCCTTTGATTCCCACGGGATGCTCTCCTAACTGCTCTTTTTACATTTTCTCTGCACTGCCTTCTCTTCTGATAAAAGAGATGTATTCTCCATGTGAATTTTAGTTAAAATAATAGAAAACCTTCTTCCATTTGTGATTATCTATGACAGGAATATGCCAATATAATGGCAGGAAAATATTTTTATTATTATTGACATAAAATACTATAAAATGCTCTAGATATTTAATGCAGTGATGAACATATAAAAAAGACCAGGTCAGACACAATAATCAAAGTGAAGTTTGCTCCTTTCTCCTCTATTATGTCTATGGACTTATGCTTTCTCCATGTTTGTGCAGATCTCTGATGTATATGAAAGCGTTGGCTAATTTTAAGACTTGAGGAAGATTAACATTTTTATGAAGTCTGTTTTGTTTTGTGGTTGTTACATTTGGGTTTATGAAATAAATGTATCGTGGAAGACAGATGTGTCTCAAACCTTTTTTCTACTAATGAAAGAAGCTCTTACTAAATTTGCTACCATACCCCATTTTACAGCTTTACTGTAGATGACAGAGTAAGGTGACTACAATTCATGTTGAACTATAAATCAAGCTACAGCCTTGGACAGTCTTGGGTAAATTCTTTTCTGTGAGAATTCTACAAATATAAAAACTATAAGATCTTATTGCTGAAAATACCATATTCTTGAATTATAAAACCAGATGGAATCAAGCCAGTACAGACCTAAAGGTTTCATTCATACTGGCTAGCTTTGATCTCGCTAGAAAGTACTATGTTAGCTATCAGAATGTAAAATTATCTATGCTACCCATCTGTGAATCATGTAAATTACAATAATGGCTGCTCTGGCAAAACGTGCCCACTGATGCAATAGTGGCATACCTATCATGGGAGTAAACAACTATTTTTTGAGTGAGTTTAAGTGTGACTGCACAAGACAAAACATATCCCAGGACCATTGTTAGGCCAAGAACACATGCCTAGACAAGACATAGTCTCTAAAAAAGAATCTAACTGAGGCTAAATGGATTTAAATATGGCCAAATTACTGATTGTTACAGCTATAGATAGAAGAATGTTTAAACCATTATCTGAAAAATGCAATAGTGGTGAATAACACAGAGAACCATTACCCTTCAAAAGGTGGCTGATTTTAACTGTCACTCCCAGAATTATGCCCTCCCTAGTCCATCTTCTCCCACCACCTCATCTACCCATTGCATTCCTGCCTGTGTATGTGTGTATATATGTGTGTGTGTGTGTGTGTGTGTGTGTGTGTGTGTGTCTAGTGGCTCAGAAGAGATAGTCTAGAATCAGTCCATGACTCTAGAGCTGACAATTTTTTCAGCAAAGATGTATTTAAAGTATATTCACAGAAAAAGTGGGGTTTTTGAATATACTGTGCTGGAAAAACTGGATACAAATATACACATGAATGAAAATATTTTTCTGGATGATCTCCTATCATCCAGAAAAATAAAACTGATGGAATTAAAGACATAAAATGAAACATCTTGCTATGATGATAGCTAAAGGAAAGAGAGAAGAGATATAGTGAATAAGTCCCCAGAAGCACATCACAGGAAAGCACACATGTCCTACCAGATCATCTAGTTATTGGGTAAGTATGCAAATGTGGAGAAACCAGCTTTGCGAAGCCACATCTGTATGCCCATGTTCATCGCAGAGCTATCAAAAGTGCCAAGACACGGGAACGATGGAAGTCTCCATCAGTGATTAATGAGAAAAACATGTGGAACATACATGCTACAAGATATTAATCTGCCATAAAGAATCCAACATTGTCAGGTGTGACAGCGCAAGGCTGTGCTCAGCCCAATTATGTTAAGTGGATTAAGCAACTTCCAGAAGGACAGATACCTGTGTTCTCAATGGTGTATGAAATCTAAAAGCAGTGTTCTGCTGAGATTCGAGAGTGGAATAGTGGACAGCAGAGGCTGAAGAGTCCAGAGGGAGGGAAGGAAGGAAAAGGACACGGGTCAGTCAGCAGGTGCTATATCAGCCAGGTAACAGCAACAAGTTCTGATTTGCTACTGTGAGGCAAAGTGATTAGGGATGTCAAATGTGTTCCACATACGTCAGGCAACTAGAAGAAATGAATTTGAATGTCTTTACCACAAAGAAATGAATATTTGAGGAGATAGTTATATTTAACCTGATTGAAACAGTACACAATGACACATGCATGAAAAATATCATATGGAACTCTCTAAATATGTATAAATGATTTTTATGTTTTATGTATCAGTAAAAAATAAATTTAGATAAAATATGCAACATGACTACTAAGTAAAAATTGTTATTTCTCAAAAAAGGAATAGCCATCAAAACATAGGAGATTTTAGAATTTCATAATCATTTTGTGAGTGCTAGATCATATTTGTTTGTTAATTAATTAGAAATTTGTACTAATCACAGGGTATCACACATTGGGGAGTACCTTACTCCTGGGTGAACATTAACCATTTTGGTTTAATTTGATATGTTTTTTTAATTTTTGAGGATGTTAAAGGCATATATTGTATACAATGGAAATATGATCATATATGCCTTTAAAATTCCCTCATATTATCCCAAACATGCTCCCTCCCAAATGTTTCTATTTTGAGACAAGATATTGCTAACTTTACTTAGACTGGCCTCCAAATCTTTCCTCTCACCTCCATTACCTGAGTAGCTAGGATCACAGATGTGTATCCCCCTGCAAAATCTATTGCATGTAAGCAGAAACACTTCAAACAGATTGAGTAATGTTTTTCTTAATTTGTAAATAATTTAGTTCAATGGGGGTGAGTATAATCAAATATGAAGTTGAAAAATGGGGAATGTGGTTTTCTATATTCTTCGTTTACATGGTATTGACTTTGTTTATGTCCCGCAGTGTCTTACTTATCCCTTACAGACAGAACCGTGGCTTTGTGAATTGTCTGTGAGTATCTGAAATATAAATTCCAGGTTATTTTGAAGTTGTGCCTGTTTGTATCATTCGCCCACTCAAGACATCACACATTCTTCCACCACTCCCTACACTTGGAACAGACACCCAATTAATACATGCCAGGCAGGCCACCTTGCTCTTCTCCTTCAAAAACTCCAAAAAACCCATCTGCTCTGGGAGGCTTTCCAGCTACAATAACCACCTACTCCTTTCCATTGCCTATAATATCTGCATCATTTTCTGAGCACTGCTTACAGAGTTCACCATCACAAAATCCATAAGATATTTTCTAAATACCATATAGTGGTATTTATCCTCCCAGAATAATAGCACATTCCTGTAAGCTTTCTTCCCATGACAGAATAGGAAATAAGAGCCTCTAAATACCAAGAGACTAAACATTGACTTGGAACAAGATTTTCTCCAAACCAGTAGGTATTCTGATTAGTGTTTTGTGTCAAATTCTAATGGATTTTTTTTTTTTGCTGAAACCATCTAATTGGATTTTGTGAACATACTGTCTCGTATAAACAATGAAATGCATTGTTTTATAATGAGCTATTTTAAACTTCAAATTATATTGCAAGTAAAGGAAACAATGGTTAATTTTGATCTCATGATATTTTTGATAAATTATTCTATGGAAGAATACAGTAAAATACAAGTTGTTTTGTCATGAAAAAATGCAATGATGGAAAACTGATTTTTTTTCAGATTATAAAGTTATGTATAATTATTCTGGATAACAGACCATCTTGAAACTCTGGGAATCGCCTCCATGTCAACAAAATGCTTGTCTTCACTAAGGCTTCTACTATCCAGAGGCTAAATCATCTGTTTTGACTCATGTAAATGTCAAGGAATTTTATTTTATATTTTCACTGTAGAAGTTGAAGACCATGAGGCAGATACAAGAGACTGAGGGCTGGAGAATCTGTGTACTGACTCTACACACAAAGGAGACACTGTGGAAGACATCGCCCAGGTAAGTGAAGGCGTAAGTCACAAACAATCCCACACCAGTTTGGAATTATGACCAATAGAGAAGCTATTTATTTAAAGGGGAAAAACTTACAGATCACAGTCCCAGACAACAGCCCTCTGCTCAATCAGGAAAAGAGCCTAGTCGCTGGAAGAGGAGCCGGAAGCCAGAATGAGAGCAGAGGGAAGTGGCCGCATTGTTAGAGGGAGAGAGACCACACCCTAGTGGGCTGGTATCTCAGCAGCTATTGGCTGAAGGAGTGGAAGGAGCTCCCACAAAAGGTAAGGAAGGCAAAGATCCATGTAGGCATAATAGGGGGCAGGATGCAACCAAAATCAATATATATAAACTAAGAGTTTAGTAGCAGACATTGGCTTTCTCATTCATCAAGTCAAAATGGAAAAGAAAAATACGGAGTAAAAAGAGGCTTTGAAAGAGTCCTGGGAAGTCATGGAAGAAGCCTTGTCCCTGGAAGATAATGCTACTTTAATAACTTTGTTAATTACGCAAGAGAAGTAAGACAGCAATGTCTCAAACTGGTTCGCTGTCCAGTGGATCCAAGGAAGGCAATAGCCCAATGGCAAACACTTTAGCCTTCCCACAATGAGCACTTAAGAGTGCTGAGTCACATAGGACAAGTAAATGGTGATTGTGGGTTTTCTCCAATCAGTACCGCTTCTTTGAAAGACCCCATTGTACCCATGTGAGGAGGAAATGTATGTCCTTTTCCCCCGAGGATCACCGAGAAAAGGAGAGCAACAGGGGCAAAGCTGGTGAAGAGAGGAAGACACCTGGAGAAACTGGGTAGCTGCTGGAATAGTTGTTACTTCATTCGTGGGACTGGAGACTCAAGGTGAAAAGTCAGTTGGAGAAGTTAAAGAAATCCAGTCGTTTACATAAACATATGAGTGCTATATATCTAAATGTTTGTATCAACATATTTATTTCAAAATATATGTAATTAACTTGACAATTATTAGCATTAGCTCTATTTCAAAAACATGTAGATCATAAAATCACCAAAACATTTAGCTATATTATCATTTAATGACTATGGACTGCTACTACCCACAATACACAGCTGACAATGGGGATAAAAGTTTGGAGGCCACAGCATTCTTACTGTGCCTTTAAAAGCTGAACTTAAGAATTGATGCCAAGAATTATTCTGATCTGAAACTTCCAAGATCATTTTTCTTCACCCTCTTTAAAATAAGTCATTCAACAAATTTGCTTTGAATTTTATTTGGAAAGGTACACCTGTTTTTGACTGTTTAGAAAATATTAATTATCACCATCAATATGCTTGCAATATTTCCTGCCAAATAGAAAAGAGCAGGCATGGCATACATCTCTGGGCATAAACATTTCAAGATCACGTGACATATTTTACATCGATGAAAATCCAAAACGGTAAATCAGTATGCATATACTGTTTCTTTGTTTACTCAACAATGCTAAAGGTCAACAGCCTTCTTAGAAGGTAAAAACAACAAGGCAATTACCTTCTCTGTTAACAATGTTCTCATATGAATTCCAAACCATTGAAAATCATCTTCAACATGCTATCTACTTTGAAATTAAGAAGCCGTCTATGAGCCTAGGATTTGAATTTCCCCTGGTTTGGGAAGGAATGACCCTTCCTTTCATCGCTCAGGCACAGAAGTCATACACACACACACAGTGAGCAGGGTTTGATGTCTATCGTTTGCCAATCACTTATAGGGGAGGCCTATCTTGATAAGGACATTTCTTCCCTGAAATTTGTGGATAAAATTCTGAGAGGAATTTGATGTAGAACTCTGTAAACACAAATGACAAATTGAGATGTAATGCCTTCATAACATATAGGCAAGTGCCTAGTTAGTATCAGAAAGTGAAAAAGCTGACCTAACACAACTGCCTGTGTAGAGAACAATACTGTGGCTCACACATTGGGGGGATTCTTACATCCTAGGTACCTTTCTCAGATTCTGACCCACTTACTCACTTCTACTCTGCAGCAGCCTTTCTCAACCTACGAGTCGCAACCCCTTAGGGTTGTCCAATGACCCTTTACAGGGGTCACCTAAGATCATTGGAAAACACAGGTGTTTATATTACTATTCATAATGGTAGTGAAATTACACTTATGAAGTAGCAACGAAAATAATTTCATGGTTGTGAGGTCACCTCAGAAGGAGGAACTGAATTAAAGGGTTGGAGCATTAGGAAGGTTAAAAGCCACTGTTCTGTAGGTAAAGACCTATTCCTATGACAGTTTCCAAGTAGAATGCATGAGGGCCACCCTGCCAGTTGGCAAAGGTGCCTGAAGGGATACTTTGACTTGAAGGAGGCAGAGTGTGCACTGTCTCTGATGGACATTAACTTCTCTGTTGTGATCCATGTTTTCTTTCCTAACTCACGAACAAGCAGTGCCGGGGTATATTAGGGACTCTGGTTTGTGTTTGTATGCAGCCTGTGTGGAATGGAACCAGAACATGTTGTATTTGATGAAGCCCCTCCCGTGACTGCTGGGAGTTCCCACACACTGCAGAGTGAGATTTACCTTGCATTACTCATACGCTGTCTCCCTTCCCCATGGCGACTGGACGGATAACACATCATAGAACCTGCAGTTCCCTTTGCCCTCCTCAGCCCTGAAAGCCCTCCTCAGTCTTTGAATACTTTCTCGCACAGTAGAGAATCCCATCTGTTAAGAGGGTGACACACATTCTCTGATAAAAATTTATTTTCAGCCTTGTGGGTCATATGGTCTCTGTCATAACTCAGCTTTGTATGGCCATATGACGAAGAAACCAGTAACCTTGGCTATGTGCCAAGAAAACTTTATGTAACCAAAACAGAGGCATGGGACTAGCATGTGGAGCTTCCTTTATGGACTCCCAACCTGTTTGTGCAATGCACGGGGTTATTATTTTGTTTTGCCTTTTAGGAGGGAATGTAATTATTTGAAAATTAATTCCACACTTAGAAATGCCAGTTAATCACATGACATCCCTTGTGTCTCCCAAAGTGGTGTTTTTATCTTCATCGTGACTTTGGTTGACCAATCATCTTAAGTCAATTCTTAAGGATCCTGTATTTCACTAAACTATTGTGTTTAATCTTCACAATAGCCCATGAGTTGTCTTTACACAGCTAGGGCTACACAGAGAAACCCTGTCTCAAAACAAACAAACAACAAACAGAAACAACTTTCCACTGTGCAAAGGAATGAAAAAATATACTCAATGAAAAAATATACTACTTCTTCCTTGCCAATGCCATGCTTTTTTTATTAGATAACTACAGACTTTGTGTTGCATAGAAATATTATGGGGTATTACTACCAGAGGTATGTAAAACTTTAATTTTTAAAGTTTTCAGAGATTTCCAACACCATGTTTATGCTCTTAAATCTAGTCAGTCTTTCAGACATCCCTTACTGTGCTCTAGAGCAGTGCTTCTCAACCTTCCTGAGGCTGCGACCCTCTAATGCTGTTCCACATGTTGTGCTGTCCAGCAACCATAAAGTTATTTTCTTGCTACTTCCTAACTTTAATGTTGCTACTGTTATGGGTTATGATGCAAATGTCTGATATAGGACCCCATGGGGTCAGGACCCACAAGTGGAGAAACGAGGTTTTAAAGGTCTTGAGCTTTGAGCTTTTTCTTTACAATGTCAGTATCTCTCACTCACTGGAGTCAGCTGACAGACTTTTCCTTGTCTGTTCTACTTTTGATACAAGGTTTCCTGTAATCCAGTCTTGCCTGGAATTCCCTATACAACTTTGAGCGGCCTTGAATTCCTTACTTTCCCGTCTCTGCCTCCTGAGTCGTAGGATTAAGGGTTTGAAAGATCACAGCAAATGGTGGTTAACATATCAAATTCTGATGGAAATTAAAAGGAAGAGTACTAGCTTAATCACATATGATATTCAATTTAACTTAATCACAGAGGGGACTAAGAATTGCTATTTCATTGTTCTAGGTAGCAAGTGTGGGCTCCTAAATCGCAAATAATTTACCCAAATGTTCACAGCTGGGAAGAAGCAGAATCAGCTGCTCAAAGAAACAGATGAAAAGCTTGTGGTTTTTATATGACATTATGAAGTGTTTCGAGGTCAAGTTATCCATGAAACCAAATATTGCGTTCACAGTTCCAAACCATCAATATTGTGTCGATTAGAATTCCGTGCATTTCTTAGTGAGCATCAGGACAGCTTGGCCGCACAAATTGAACAGGGAAGTTAAAACCCTCAGCAATCCTTCAGTGAGAGCGGCCTTGCTGTCTACGTGCCACATCGCTCAGAAGACTCTGAATGAAATTTAAATGCGTTTCCCTGGTATGGAATCATGAACATTTGTCAAAATTGTTTTCTACAAAACTCCCCAGCTTTTCGCAGCTGTATAAATGCTTCTGCAAAGAAATGAGCACAGCGTGAATAAAAACAGATGTGGCATTTTGTGTATTATCAACAAAATCTCTTCTGTTTTCATCTTGCCAGCGCCTTACCATAACTTCATTTAAGTCATAATTCTGCACATAAGAATGCAGGGAAAGTACCTAGCATTGGAATGCCCACAAGGGCGTTCCGTGGAGTGTTGTGGTGGCTCCTATTTCTCCGGAGATCACCTTCGCACAGGAACTAATTTTCTATGTTTGCTAACTCAAACCCCAGCCTTTCAGGCTGTGCACTCAAAGTCACACCAAACATTCTGCACCCTATTAAATGTAATTGAGTCAGAACACTTAAAGGTACCCGAAATGAATGTGCACTGAACAGTCTCCATTTGGGTGCAGGAAATCGATTTAGGGAATTTTTTAATACCCTGTGAATTTTAAGAAGAGGAAATTACCTTTGGTTATTTAAAGAGAGAAGATTGGGCTGAGGCGCTCATCGAGCCCAGGCTGGTAAGGTCTGCCTCTGGGAAGCCATGAGTGGTTTTTCTTTGCAAACTATGTTTTCATAGTTCATATTAAAATACCACACACTGGGTATTCTAGCGAAACTCCATATGGTTGCTCGTCTTGTACAGTGAACTGTGGGTTCCTTTGTTTCTCCGTTAGCCTTCCAAAGAGAGGCGAGCCAGTCTCAGATTCACTTGGTCTAAAGGCTCCAATCACTTCAAGAGTTCACAGAGAAATATATTTTGCAGCTTTTAATTGTTTCAAATGTCTATGAGGGTGGAATATATTTTCACAGGCTTCTCTGTAAGTGACATGATTATTTTATTCTAATCTGAAAACCCAATTATCACCTTGTTTCAGGAGACAAGGAACAGCTTTAGAAGCAACTAATATATCTTATCAGTGGGACAGTTTGTCACTTCTGAAATAATAGTCATCTTTGCAAAAATTTGTTATAAGCTCTATTGGATGAAGAAGAGAAATGGACCCCCTCCCACTCACATTGTTACATATTGCAATTGACTTCCCACAGGTTTTTAAACTGTCTCATACAAGTTCGCTGGTTTGGATCATATATGTAAAAGTGACAGCATTGACAATATAGATGGTTAAACAGATGTGCTCCCCATCACTCTTAAAAGTAAGCAGTTTTCATATACCGTATAGATACTTCGCTTCCTATGTGTGTCTGCACACAAGTAAGCAGTTTTCATATAGCGTATAGACACCTCACTTCATACGTGTGTCTGCACACAAGTGAGAATCCTGCTGCCTGCCATAGGAAGGGGAGATCAGCGCACACTGCCAAACAGGAGGAAAACGAGCCACGCTGTAGAGAACTTGGTATTTTAGTTACCTCAGATTGATAGCAGCCAATGGCTTCTGTTTTTTAGTAGCTTGCTTGTGTGTTAATGTTTTTTGCCATACAAGAAGGACTGCAATAACAAACATATCTAAAATACACAAAATTTCAGTAAAAGCATGTTTAAACAAAAGAAAGCATTGCTTATAGGGTTGGAATCTATAAACTATTATTTTTCAAGATCTTCACATATTTCTAAAATAAGATTTATGCTGGATGTTTACAAACAAAATTAGCTGTGTAGTGTGTCACAGGAATGCCATGATATATTTACTTTTTCCATGTATTTACTTATATAAAAGAAGGAACATTTTTAAATAAAACCCTCCATTACCACTAGAAGATAATCTCAGACATTTTGGCTTCTTAGTAATGTATCAGCCCTGTGACTTTTAGTTTGACTGCAGCAAAGGCCCTTCCACAAAGGGTTATGGCTGGGTTTGTTCATCCAGGGTGATCAAAGCTTTTTAATTAGTCAGTGGGATGAGGCGCACTGATGTCCTTTGACCTCCCGCTGCTCACTGCTGAGGCTTCGGCCCTTTATACAGACTCCCGAGCGCACTGGCTGCCATTCAAACACAACTCAGATTACACTTCGTTAGAAGTGATGCATGCTTCCACATGAGAAGGACTACTGATGTAAATAATCTAAATCCTGGCAACGCAGCAACCAAACAATGACTTTGGCAGTGAACATATTCAGCAAGGACTCATCCAACCTTCTCTAGAAGGCCGAGCTGTGCAAGGCTGAGTGCGCTCGCGCCCTCTGCTGGCTGAATTCTATAACTTCTTTCTATAATTTCAATGTATT
>NC_022009.1:77298022-77324991 GCF_000317375.1 Microtus ochrogaster
TTTCCTAATTTCCTCCCTCTCCCTCTTTCACATATTGGGAAACTTACTAATAATATATATTTTATATTGAACTCCAACATTTATGCACAAATACACATTGGAGACCACAATAAAATTATACTCCTACATTACTTATATTAAAATAACAGAAAAATGATAAATTTGTACTCTTTATTAATAAGAAATTCTGCTAAATACATTAAAACAAAATTATTCAAATACATTGGTTTTGATATATTAAAAATGAACAATCACAACATATGCTTAATTTTCCTGAAAGTATATATAATATAATTTGGCAACCATTTTAAATTAGTATCTCAAATGCTCTACATTTATGGCATTTCAAATAACCATGTTCAGTTAAGTAAGCTGGGCCAAGCTACTTGGAGTCATTCCAAGTTTGCAAATAATGGAACCAAAGTGATCCCTTTATGGCAGCAGAGGATAGGCTCCAGCAGGCAGGTCACCTAATGGCTGTTCAATAAGCTCTGGGGTCCACGGCATTGGCCTGGATTGTGCTCCCCTATCTCATAGTCAACAGACATGCACTTTGACTCCTCATCATCCTCTTCACCCCAAGTGCAACCTTTCCTCTGTTTTGACCTGTCGGTTGGCACTGTTTTCATCCACCCTGCATGTGCACGCTTCCCTATCCATTCTCCTGCCTTTCTAATCCGTGCTCTCAGCAGTTGCTAAGCAAGGCAACAATCAGCACTTTTTTCTTCCACAGATGTATTTCCTTATCCTTACTGCATAAAATCTGCTGTTTCCTATGACTCCATGAACAAAGGCATATCTATCTGTCTGTCTGTCTATCTATCTATCTATCTATCTATCTATCTATCTATCTATCTATCTATCTATCCACCTATCATCTATCTACACACACACACACACACACACACACACACACACACACAGTCAGTTTAGGCTTGAATTCTTGTGTAGCTGAGTATGAGCTTGATCTATGACCCGCTGCTTTCAACTCCACACATCTGTACTATCACACTTAGTTTTATTTGGTGGATAAAGATCACATTCATGGCTCTCTACCTGCTAACCAGAGTCTCTACCAACTGAGCAACATCTGCCGTCATCTGTGATATACCCAAGGCAAAAGTAAATATTTGCTGTTTTCTTTAGGCCTTTTGCAAATGCAGGATAGACGGACCTACTGGGCTTCCAGCACCTGGGCATGAGTGGCCAGCAGTCAGTTTCGGAGCAGGGGCTGCTGCCCTATGCCTATCTGAGTTTCTACTTATTACAGTCCATCATGACAGCAAGTGTGGCCCTGGAGACTAACTCAAGTTCTCAAGTGACAATCAAAGAAGGAGGAAGAGAAAGGCTGCGTGAATTTGAGTGTACTGAGAATAAAATGGATGAGCTAGATGGCAGAAGTTTTAGTTTGAAGCAAGTAAGGTCATAAACAATGATTGCTAAAACATATTGGCAGTTTCATATTTGGTAATCACTACTTAAACATTTTTTACCGAAGGGCAGAGTTGGAAGGCAGCTCTGAGAATCTGGAAAATGACACAGCAAGTTGAAGCTTTATAGTTATTGCTTTCTTAATCTTTCCAGACACTTGGCCCACTAAGAAGATGTGTTCTTTACATTTTCAGATTAATTGAACTCAGTCCAGAGAGGCATCAGGGTTGCCTGGGTTAGATACTCTACTTAATGTACATGTTGTTCATGTAAAATCCAGAGAAGAAAATGCGGCCTGAAAATAGTACTTTATTTTCAAAGAACAATTTCAGTGAGGGAATCACCCTTTTTCCAAGAGAAAAACAGCCATTCAAACTTAGTATTTGTTAGAATTATTTCTGTGCAGAGAGAAAGAGATGTTGAAGATGCCCACATAAGCACATTTTCTCCATCAGAAAGGTATTAGTAATTAGTGCTTAGGTACAGCCAGAAGCAGCCAAAAGCACCTAATTAGTTCCAATTAACTATGGCAGGGGATTACTTTCTAGGTAAGATTACCTTATAATGAGGTGATTAACCTCTTTGGAAATAGTTCAAGATAGACTTATTTTATATTTAATATACCCTGGAAAGAAACATCACAGGAGGGGTCTTCACATTGTTCCCTGGGATAATTTCTATGAAGTATCGATTGGTCTTATTCCTGAAAAGTTACAAGATACTTTCATTATATTACTGAATATATCACGAATCCCCATGCATCTAGACACGAGAAATTAGGTGCACTTCTTGTCGAATCAACTTACTGAGATAACACCAAGATTATATACTTTAAGAAAATAAAAAATGAACTCTAATCAATTAAATTATAAGTGCTGGCTCTAGATTACCTGTGAACAAGAGAAGAAAACAATATTGCCATCAATATTAATCACAGAAGTATGCTCGTTTCCCAGAGCCAGTTGTTCCTTGTGTATTAATTTAGAGAATCTCTTGCATGCCAAGAACACCATTTGATCTTGTTAGAATTCAGCTGATGCCGGGCAGTGGTGGCGCACACCTGTAATCCCAGCACTCGGGAGGCAGAGACAGGCGGATCTCTGTGAGTTCGAGGCCAGCCTGGTCTACAAAGGGAGTTCCAGGACAGGCTCCAAAGCTACAGAGAAACCCTGTCTCGAAAAAACAGAATAAATAAATAAATAAATAGAACTCAGCTGATGCTAACCAACAGGGTAGGTCAGAACACAAGGACAGAGTTCTGTGACTTAAGTACAAGAAATACTTGATAAATTAGGGTAAAGGTCATGGCCAAAAAAAGGGGGAAGGATTTTTAACTGCTGCTTAAGTTAGTTTTAGCTTTTAATTTACTACAGAATAATTTATACTTAAGGATGAAAATTACATTTATAGCATAGGTTTTTATATATATTTTACATTTGTTTGCTGTCAGACTGTTAGGAACAATTTGTGTTTACTTGGTGTTTTCATTTTATAAATATTTTTCAAAAATTTCATCTTAAGTATAGAAACTATACTACCAAGTAGATTTGTTTTTCAAAAACTACTTTTAGTAGTTAAGCACATTCCTTATAAGGAAATACTTAGATAATTTTTGTGGATTTTAGAAGGAGGTCTTTGAATTAGCTATTTCTGTTTTTTAATCTTGTATCCATGTTTAATTTTCTTAGAAAGTGTAAACATAAAATATTTGAATATATCACATGGAAATCATGTAAGATCAAACATAAACCATAAGAACAGTACACGAAAATCAAGGAAAAACATTTAAAATATTTGTATAGAAACCATACAAATGAATTCTAGGTATCTTGTAAACAGAAACCAGAAATATTTTTTTTTTACCTCAGTTGGAGGATGTATAAGTATATACAACCCTCACTTTAATATATATTCCTTAGTTCTCTCTGGGCACCTAAACCTGGGCATTCACAACCTAATTTTCTTCTGTACAGTGTCAATGTAGGGTCACCTATGGTTAATTTCTTTATGGGAATCTCTGAAAATTTCTCTCCATAACCTTAAGTTCAGATTCCCATTTACGTGGGGATTCTCCAGACTCACCATCTAGTTGGATGACAACCAGCAGCAGCATATCATCTAAATCCGGAACATTCAGTCATCTTTCTTGGTGTACTTCGGTGACAAGAAGAAAGGAGTGAATGGGGAAGAGGAGAGTATTTCCGGCAAGAAACAAAGAAGGATGAAAAACTGCTAAATTTCATCCTTATTCATCCCTGAGAGCTCATAGACTCTATCAAAGCAGCTACCTCTCAAGCAAGTCTTTCAACACCTAGAAGGTGAAGATTGAATTTAGGTAATGAATTCAGCAAATAATAATGAGGGCTGCAGAAGAAGAACCCATTGACCTTTGCATGCAGGGCTCTGCTCATTGATCCACTCATATTTTTATTTGTTCAATTCAAACACTATATCTATACTTTTAATACACAAATGAAAACCTATGAAAAGAATGGCATGGTTTATAAGCTATCCTAATACTATTATATTAGAAGTAGAATAAGCATGATAATTATTGCAAAAGTATAATGATATGAAAGTAGAATTTCTTAGGAAATATATGCATGGAAAATACACATCCATGTAGCATGATATGCCCATATCACTGTGTAAATTAATCATGTATGTATCTACTAAGGTATTCATTGCAAACAAGATATGATACATGTAGAAAAACTGATTTAATAATGTTTTTTTTCAGAGACATGTTCAATGAATTTTGTATGGAGGATAAAATTAAGCACTCATGCCAAATAAGGTGGAAAATGAGTATGTATATTTTTAAAGAACATAAATGGGTTCCAGTAGGCAGAAAATGTAGACACAAAATACTTTACAAAACACATAAGAAATAGATTCCTTTTTATTCTCACTTATTTTATTTTGAATGTAGTGCACATATAGCAATGCAAAACTCAATTCTAAATATATAAATATAGAACGATGATATTAATGAAAAACTTGAATATTTTTTGTGCTTCAAAATTTAATTAATTCAAGTCAGCAAACAACTCTCAATGGTGCTTTATAGAATAGAATTGCTTGGTTGTGCTACATCATATTGACATGACTAAAATGTTTTTCTAGTGTGATGGATGAAATGTTAATGCTAGCTGTGTACATACTAGGCAAGCACACCGTAACTCCAGGTCACTCCCCAACTCACTGAAGCTTTTCTTTACTTTCAACTTCGTACTTCATCAGAAAGTCTCAATTAGATTTTTTTTTCTGTTTAGATAAGTAACAACACATTCAAGGCTTTGAACTGGGCCCTCTAAACATGTTCCCTCTGCATGATTTGGTCCTCTTGTGGGACTTCTGCTTGAGGGATCTGTGGCTGTCTCTGACTCTGTTGCCTGCCCTTAGGACCCTTTCCTCCTACTGCCTTTCCCAGCCTTAATAGCAGAGGAGGTGCCTAGTCTTGCTGTAGCTTGATGTGCTATGGCTGCCTGATATACAGGACTGGACTTTTCTGAAGGGAAGGGAGAGAGAGTAAATGAGGGGGATTAGAGGGAGGGACTGAAGGGAGAGGAGGGAAAAGTGTGATGGGGACGGGAAAATGTATTGATTAATTAGTGAAAAATAATTAATAATCATCTATTTTATTATTTTTTCTTTCTACTTTTACTATTACAGCAAAGAAGAAAGTTTAAGAATGGATATATTTTTGCTTCTCTTTATCTTGTACATTATAATTTCCAATATTTAATGGAATATAGAATATACAGAATAATGTCCATTCTCAGTTAAGACTGGATAAACATTATCCACACAGTTCAAAGAATGCATGGCTGTTGGCATTTTAAAAATCAATAAGTATGATTTATGAGCTATTTATTTTGACTAATAAAATACTGTTTCAATAATATATCTTTTCAGACAGACAATACTTTTTAGAGATGAATTTGGCTGACTTTAAGAAATAAATGAATACCGCATGCTATTCAATTTACAAAATAGAAATATATGCATACATAGATGTATATGTATGACATATAGGGGATGATACTTTGTACATGGATACAGTACCAAGTAAATCTTAGTACGTGGGTGATAATTACACATGGCTAGCCAACTAATTGGAAAATAAAAAGGTCAAACTAATTTATAAATGTGTAGCAGCTCCTTCCCTTGATGCTGTGACATAATTCCTGGCAAGAGCAAATTAAGGGAGAAAGAGTTTCTTTAGTTTACACTACACAGGAATCCAGTCCTTCAAGGCAGGCTGGCCTATCAGCAAGAAGGTAATACAGCTGGTCATACTGAGTCAGGAAGCAGAAAGTACTGGGGACTCTCGCTCAGCCGTCTTCCTCTGTTTTCTACAATCTGACAGCTTCACCTGTGCAATCAAGCTACCTAAGCTTAGTCTTCCCACTTCACTTAACTAATGTAGAAATCCTTCACAGATATTCCCAGAGATTTGTCTCCAAGTTGCTTGTAGTTCTCATCAAATTGAGAGTCAATATCATAGCCAGTGATAATTCTGCTGAGCATTGTTCAACTTCCATGAGTTTTTGGGCTTTCTGCAATTAGTGTTGTTAGTGAATTCTAACCTTAAGTCATGTGATCTGATAAGATACAGGGGGTAATTCCATTTTTTTCTATCTTTTGGGGTTGCTTTGTTTCTGAGTATGTGGTCCATTTTAGAGAAGGTTCTATGAGGTGTTGAGAAGAAGATATCTATTTTTGTGTTTGGGTGGAATGTTCTATAGTTGTCTATTAAACCCATTGAATTATAATATCTCTTAGCTCTTTTATTTCTCTGTTAAGTTCTTGTCTGGCAGAAGCCAGGAAACAAGTAGGACCCTGAGAGAGACATACATGGGCCCGCTGGGAAGGGGAAATAGACAAGGTATCCCGAGTAAAGTGTGAATATAAGGGGAAGGTGGAGCGTAGAAGAGGAGAAGGACGGGGTAGGAGAATGTGAGGTACTAGGAAGCTCGAGTTGGGGGAGGGACAGAGAGGGAGAGCAAGGAAAGAGATACCTTGACAGAGGCACCCATTTGGGGGTTAGGGCAAAACCTGGCACGAGGAAAATTCCCAGGAATCCACAAGGATGACCCAAGGTAAGAACCTAAGTAATGGTGGAAGGGGTTGCCTTAACTGCCCTTCACTTATATGCAGATTGATGACTACCTTAATTGTCATCGTAGAACCTTCATCCAGTAAATGATGGAAGCAGGTGCAGAGATTCGCAGTGAAGCACTAGGCTGAGCACATGGAGTCCAGTCACAGAGAGGAAAGGGTGACCGTAGGAGCAAAGGGGTCAAGACCAGGATGGAGAAAACCCACAGAAACAGCTGAGCTGAGCTAGTGGGAGTTCAGTGACTTTGGACTGACAATTGGGGATCCTGCATAGGACGGCTCTAGGCCTTCTGAATTTGGATGGCAGTTATGTGTCTTGGGCAGTGAGCATGGAACCGCTCATTCCCTATGGAGGAATACATTGCTCAGTCTAGAAACAGGGAGAAGGGCCTTGGTCCTGCCTCAGTGATTCAATAGACTTTGTTGACTCCCCAAGGGAGCCTTTACCCTCTGTGAGAAATAAATGGGTGGTGGGGTGGGAGGAAGGTGGGGGAGCTGGAGGAGGGAGAGAGAACTGGGATTGGTATGTAAAATTAAGAAAGATTTAAATAAATGAGTAAGTAAATAAATAGAATATCCTCTATGCCTGCCCCCCCCTCCAATTCCTGCTTGTCTCTGATTGGCAGGAGTCAGGCCTTCATGGTTACATTTCCTTCATCGTGCTTACCTTCTCCAGTCTCCCTCTTAAGTTCCTTCTATTCCCAGCATTTTAGGGATTCTTTAACCTGCCTGCAGCTGCAAAATCTTCTGCTTTCCTCCCTCAAACCAGTTCCAAAATCTTAAAAACAATATGATCAGGCTCATCTCAGCAACGGTTTCGTTCCCATTATCCCTTTTTCATAGTATTTACATTCTCCATTAATGCAACAGAATACCTGTTAAGAAACAGTTTTAAGACAGAGGAAAGACTGATTTTGATTCACAGCTCACAGGAACGTGGTCCTTTAATACGCAGGAAGATGGGGCAAGAAGGGGAGGCAGCTGGTCACACTGAGTCTACACTGAGAAGCAGAGAGAGATGAAAGCTGATGTAGACCAGCTCTCTCCCTTGTAGTAATCTGGGAGCCCACCCCTTGGAATGCTGCCACTTACACTTATGTATGAATCCTGTACCTTCATTAACCTCATCTAGAAAATCTTTTGCAGATATGCTCACAGATTTGTCCTTAAAGTGACTCTAGTTCCTGTCAAGTGACGAAAACTATGTCTCATCAATTAAATCAGAGACCAAATACTTATAATGTTCAGTGTGGATTTAAAACAATTATATTCAGTTATCTTAGTGTTTCCTGGCTGATCTGTTTAGTTCACGCCAAGAAAGAGGTTTTAGTTACACTGCATTAAGAAGGTAAATTAATTCCATCAACTCAAGTGAATGAAAACACCTGAAATATAACCAAAACCTTTGGCAAAGATGATTTCACCCAACTTGTAATTTCTTTCAATATTCAGTCATTTTTGCTCCTAGCATTTAAATTTTTTTAAAAAAAAATTAGGGCTGCACAATTATCGGATATTTAGAAACACACATTAGTGTGGCTAGTGAACAATTATTAATGTTCTTTCCTTAAAAACAAGAACTTAAAGTATTCTAAATATAACCAGAAGATGTGAACTATCTGCGAAATCACAACAGCTTGAAAATGATTGTAGACACTCACAGACAAGTTATATTTATATTTCAAATACCAATATTATGTAACATATGGTTTTAAATTGTATTAACATGTGTACTTCAAACACTATTTTTCCTTTAGTCTAAATCTGAGAAGTCTTTATATACTTTCGGTTTTATTTTAAAGTTTCAGCAGACAGGGAGTGTGTTACATTTTAACTGTTAACTTAGATCTTTCCAGGAACTTGGAAAGAATAAGATATGAGCCTTGCAAAGAGTGCTTTTTAAGCAACAGAAAATCATTATCTTTCCAAATTCTTTCCATTCCTACTGTAAGAAGCATAGGGAGCAGGAATATATATATGCAATTAATTTCCTTAAGTAAATTTTAGAAATCTAGTGTTATCTACGATATATATATGTATGTATGTATATGTGTGTGTGTGTGTATATATACATATATATATATGTATATATATATATATATATAATGAATTTCAAAGTGTTCATGCTGGAGCATGGCAGTAGTGGCAGGCGAATCCTTGTGACGTGAGCTCTGACCAGAGACACTGTCACTAGCATCATTTCTAAGAACTCATTTGCAAGTTTTTGAAAATACGTTTGTTAGTAACTATGACTGAGCTTGCCTCAGTGTTGAAATCCATGTCTGCCCTGGAAGATCCAATTGTTTTATGTATAATTTGCTTCCTCACAGAAACTTCTCAGAACACATTTATATTTTGAATTTTTGTAGTAGAACTTAGAGAATCGCCTAAATGTTTTAAGTGAAAGCCACCTCCAGAATTATAGGCAAGAATGCACATACTTGACCTGAAGCGAGAGAGATGGCTTCTGTCTTAAAGCATTTATCAATTGTATGTTCTGATCTATACATTTAGGACTTGCCAACATTTTTCAAAATTTTGATCTTTGGATTGAAGAAATCTAATGAAACTGAAATAAATAGACAGATAAAAATTTGGAAACTACAGAGACAAACAGTCTTCTTAAGAGTAGATATATGTGGTAGAAAATGAATATTTAAAAAAGGAAAAGCTAGCAATGAAAATTCCAACGCTCATGTTTCGCTCCTCTGTCTGTGACAGGAGCTCCCGCCCCTTGTCCTCAAAGCACTGTGGAGTTCTCTAAAAACAGTGTCGTCCGTGAATCCCCTAGAGGCAAGACCACATTTAGTCACTACTTTGAGCAGCACACAAGTAGCAAATCTGCACCTTCTGGTTTCCCCTTACAGGCCATCCTTTAAGATAAATGATGAGTGTTCATAGACTGGAGAGGTATCTGAGGCAGTAAATGCTTTCTCTGGTTGTTGGTTCAGACTCTGTGAGCTCCTACTTTTCTTTTATATCTGTTTATTTGTTTTGGCTTGTTCACTACTCTTTATTTGTGCTGGCTTTGTAAATATACCTCTAGAGTATAGTTAGAGATCAGGCATCACTGTGCCTTCAACAATGCTGTTCCTTCCCAGGATTGTTTTGGCAGGTTGAGATCTTTGATGCTGCAATATGAATTTTAGGATTGCTTCTCCTGATTCAGTAGAAACAGTCTTGTAATTTTGATGGAGTCTGCATTTAATTTGTAGGTAATGCTAGGTAATGTAGATACTTTTAAAATATCGATTTTTTTTCCAATCAATGAATGTCGGAGGTCTTTTCACCATCTAGTGGTTTCTCATTTTCTCTCTCTAGTGCTTAGAAGACATTCACATCATCAGTTAGAGCTTTCCTAGGGATTTATTTATTTATTTTGAAACCACTGTAAGTGTTAATTTCCTCTCTGATTTCCTTTTTGCCAAGCTTATTTTTGTTTCTGCCAGCCTTTACTTGTAGCTAATAAGGGATGGTCGTTCAAAGAGTAGGTTTTTATATGGATGTTTTTATTTATCCTGCTGCTGAGGAGGCAGGGGACTTGATTGGGGGAGGGGAGGGAAATGGGAGACTGTGGCGGGGAAGAGACGGAGATCTTTAATAAATAAATAAAAAAATAAGACTTAACTTTTGAAATATATCTTTATAGCATTTATGTTTATAAATTTGTTTTTACATAAGAAAATTATGTCAAGTACTAGTGTATGGTGAAATTAGCATTTAGATACGTATTGACTAAATTGCATGCAGTATTCATGGCTAAGGATCCACTTAGCCAATATAGAGAACAGAGTCCTTGGCTTTTAATAACAATATAGAAATTCATATAATGTCCTTACAGATATAAAGATTATGGTCTTCTCACAATATGAAATACCAGGTAACAATGAGGATAATAAGAACAGAAGGCAATTTAATACTTTTCCCCATTTTTCTAGGGTAGAGGCCATATTTCCCCCGAAGAATCAAAGCTAGGGAGGCCAAGTTTTTCCTGTTTCTCCGATTAAGGACAAAGGTCGCTGTCTACATTTCTGCTCTTGAGGTTGTTGGAAAGGTGATTTTTACTGGCATTTACTTGAAGCAAATATGGGATGGTGGTTCAAAGGGTAGCAACCCGAGACACCAGCATATATAAGATCACTCAAAGTTATCAAATTATCAAACCAGAACTGTGTTTTCCCATAGGATGGAGAATGAGCAGCTCCACTTACTGAGCCATGCAAAGGCTTGTAGTATGTGTGATTTTCACTTTCGACATACTTTAAATATTTACTTTAAAGCACATGAAATTGAAATAGACATGATACCCACTGCATTCTGCACTATAGCACTATGAAAAACTAAAAAGAAAAACACATTCAATTTTACTTCTATCTAAATGTGAACACCTAAACGGAACTTAATCCAACCCTTTCATGGAAAGGGTGTACACCACATAGTGATCTTCTATAACGACATAATTACCAATAGCAATCAAAATTAAAAATCCATCAGTTGTTGCCTTACCGGCTGTTGAATTTCTCTGGGTGTTTTTCTCTCATGATATGGAATCTGTGTGCAATGGAAGCATCCTAAAAGAAGAAATGGGGGAGGGATAGTTGTGATTTTATTATCTTGTAGAAATATAAAGTAATAAACAAGACTTTTTCATCAATTCTGTTTTTACAATGCTATTTACAAGAAGATATTCTGAAATTAATGAAATATGTACTACCCGTGTGAAGTCCAAGAAAGAATGATTATAAAAACATGTCAAAGCTAGACATTTCTTATAATTATATAAGAAATTAATTCCTATTGAATTTATGTATCTTTTAATTCCTGGGTTTGGCTCCATGCTTAAATTCTGCTTAAAATCCCACATTTTGTCATAAGGTCAGAGAGCAGTCGAAAGTATTTCTAAACAAGAGTAAAAGAGACGAGTTAAGTGGGAAAGTCATCCAGCAGAGAAGTTCCTGATCCTTGGAGGTCAACTGTGGGTAAGAAGACAGTGAGGCTGGGAACCAGTAAAGCAATGGAACCTTTGGTTTCTGAGTTTGCTCAGCATGCCCCAGATGTCTGATTGATAACTGGTCATAACACACATAGCCTTCTGACCCATCTGTAACAGAGAAAGCCAGCAAAGAGAAGGGCACAAAGAAATCTTGACAATTCTAACTCATCTCTCAGATGCTAAATACAACAGCTCTGAGCCCTAATGGGTACCACTTTCTTTTTGGTAATCCAGCCATTCTCTCTAAGACAAGAGTTACACTGGATGTGTGAGATTGGCGGAGGGCTGTAACCCAAGTTTTGGAGTACAGACCATTTAGACCAGTATTAAAAACAGTCCTATTATTCCAAGTAAGGAGATACTTTCCCATTCTCCAGCAACACATAATTAATCACTCAAATGAGAAGCTAATATATTTACCAATCTTTTTAATAGAAAAGAACTTTTGTGATTCAATTCTAAGTTTGCTTCAGAGTGAAGACAAAAGAGAAGGAAAACTAACACAGAAGAAATAAAGAAGTTGTATATTTGAGGGAATCTTGAAAACACTAATCAAGGATTAAAAGTCTAATGAATGAAATGAAAAGGCGAATGTGTTTGCTCATGCATAACAAAGCACAAAGCCCAACAAGAGGGTCCAAGGGATGCAGACGGCTGAAAGGCTCTCTCTGCAAGAAAGAGCAAGCTGCAGCTATTTAGATACATCTTACACCTAAGCAATTGTCAAATAACTGAATTTATTTTACAAGAAAAGGGTATAAAATTGTAGATAGATGAGTATTGAAAGAACATTTACAATAAAAATTACTGAGAAAACTTTTTATTGATTGATTTTCTAACACATAATTTTAAAACAAAAATAAAACGGACAACATAGTGGACATTTCAAAGGTAAAGTTTGCATATTTTGTAGCAATTTTATAAATACTAATATGTCTTAGTAACATTTTAGGTTACATATCTATCTTATGGTGTTACAAAGTTATATGGAAAATTAAACTTGAGTTTCTGTGATACATATGCTCTTTGATTAGTAATTGTTTTTAAAAAGCGTTTGTCTTAAGTTTATTCCTACTTGAATGTAAAATGACCTTGAAGAACCAACTAACTGCAAAAAACCAACAAATAATTACACAAAAGCAAAAGCATAGAAATCAAGGACTAAGAGAGTGAATGGTTGACACTTCTGGCCCATTGGGAGAACATCGTTGAATTCGTTTTTATTTGAATTATTTGGTTTTGTCCTGTTGCAAATCATGTAGGGTGATTTTCTGTAAAGTAAGTACTTTTGCAATAAAAATCTCAAAAAGAACTTAAGCTTGATAGAGAAATAGAAATAAGGAAGGAAATCAAAAAAATATTTAAATAGACAGGAATATAATTGAGTAAACTCCTAATGTAGAAGATTCTCATGCCAACGAGCCAAAGATAAACTTAGTATTATCTCCATCTCCAAGATACTCAGGCAATTGACCACTTAGTAAAAGGAGAGGGAAAGAAAACTAAGTAGGGAACACTGCAGGCTTTCTCCCTTTGAATGGATTCCACCACAAAGAGAGCTGGCCTTGTGCGGGGCAAGGCTGGGACTGGACAAGGGTAGCAGGTGTTCATTTGGATGAGAATTCAGCCCAAATTTGCTAGAGACTCTGAACCTCTGGCACTGCCCCAAGGGGCCTGAAGGAATACTGCCAGCTGCTGCCAACTTGCTCAGCAGCCATTATTTTGGAGATACGTATGACTCTCTAATGAGAAATAAAGTAAGGAAATGCAAACATGGCATTTTAATTTTGCCCATTCTGCCCCCATGTTGAGGGAACAACTCAAATCAGCTTCACTTCACCTTCTGAGCTCAGATAACTGAATTCAGAGCAGGTTTGGAGTTCCAGGCCATTGCGTCTTTCAACAAATTGGTTTTGCATCCAGAGCCACAGCTTTCTTATACTTACAGGAAATACATCCACTCTGCAGTGCTGGAGACGAAGTGCAGGGATTCAAAACAGCAAATTTTATTTAGTCAGGATGCTCCTGTGATTCATGAACATGCTAGAACATTGCTGACAGGAAATTTGATGCTAAACCATGCTTATTATATTGCATAATTTTTAAGTATACATTTTCTGGCTTTTAAGTTGATTTCATTATTTCCTTAACTTATAAAGTTTTATTTTAACTTAATTTTATTTTAAGCTAAATTTAAGAAGTAAAAAGTAAATATATCAAGTCCATTAAAGGAAAATAAATTTACTGTTCAGTTTTATTTAAGCAGTAGCTTCAGTGTACTTTTTGAATGGATGAAGTAGTTATCCATGTATAAGTACATATTAAATAAAACAATTTTTGTATATGAATGCATATTCAGTTTCTAACCATGTCTAGTTTAGTTATTCTTTCCTTAATGTTTTTCTACAATGTTATTTCTATTTCTATATTGTTACAATCAAATTACCCTAACTGAGAGACAATTTTGTACAGTATGATGACAAACTGCTATTAGCATTTCATTATTTTTAATTTTGCAATTTTCCACAATTTAGAGCAGTTCACTGAAGTTTGTTATGGTCATGTAATTTTTCTGTGACCATGCTATAGAACAGAGTGACACTTATATATGAAATAAGAATTATATATATAACTTGGTGGGAATGCAAACTTGCATAGCTACTTTGATGTGTATGTTATTTTATGAGAAATTAGGAAACAGTCTACCAGATTTGTGTTTCAGTGTTTAAAGTGAAATGGTTCAATTAAGATTAGATATATTTACATATATTAATTTATTTTTATGTGTGTATGTTTTCACAGTACAGGGAAATTCAGTTGGTTCTTTCCTTCCACCAGTAGGGTCCAGAGCTTGAATTCTGATCATAAGGCTTGGTAGCAATCCATGTAATTGGCCTTCTTTATTTGATTTATGAACTCTATATCATAAGTCATCAAACAGAACAGCTACAACAGAACCTTGAGTATACATGTCTATATGTAGACAATAGACGGTCATGTTCTGCCTACCTGTAAGGCATACTTCCTGAAAGATCCAAGCTTTATTATAGGAATACTGTTCAAACAGGATTATATTCTTTATATTTAAGATAATTTTATTTATAGCTTGATTGATTTGAATAAGAGATCTCAAAATGACAGCTCATCGTGTGTTTACTTAGCTTTCATTTCATTTGGATAGCCATCTGCCCGACGCTTAACAAATGAATCCTGAGGGGCTTTGTAAATGCTAATGGGTGTCCAAGTACTGTTTTGTTTTGTTTTTTTCATTCACCACCACAACCTTGCTTACAAGTAGATATAATTCTCGGAAAAAATACTAAATAATCTGAAAACGTGATGATAAAAACATTGCTTAGAACTTCAACCTTTGTGGGGAAGTGTGTGTTCTAGGAAATATCAGCAATAGTGACCAACTATTGTTGGCAATGACACTTAGTGCTACAATGCCTACAGTTCTGTGGAAGGATAGGAAGGGTCAGTCAGTCATCTCCAATTCCCCTCTTGCTGCATTTGTTCAACTAACTCTGCCCTTTCTCTGTGTTCTGGAAATATACCTCCATTTTCAGACTGACTTTCTGGAGTAACACACAATATGAGACAAAACTGTAGTTCCTCATGGTCTATGAAGAGAGAGGAGGGGGAGAGAAGAATATCACCTATCCAGATCACACCTTGTAGAGACATACCGAAGAGAATAAAATAAATACCAAGATGGCTGCCTAATTGAAGAGAAACCAGATAGTTCAAAATTAAAGCCTAGAGAGACTAGAGAATGGACAGGAGAAGAAAGGTCCACATAACAGCAATATCAAAAGAAAACATAAATAAAAATTAAGCATTCTGCTGGAGCCCATCTATCAAATTCAAATATTGTCCAAAATAGCCTTCAAATTTCATTTCTGTAGAAGCTGCTCAGATGTTTCATTTGTTTATCCGTTTTGTAGTTTTAAATATTTAAAACAGTTGTTCTGTGAAACCTGTTACACATGCGTTTATTTTTCCTGACAAAATGTATCAGGAGAAGAAACATATAAAATAGTGCAGACTTGAGCACTCGGGCAACAGCTCAAGGTGGGAAGTGCTGGCCATGTAAGTGTGATGAACAGAGCTCAATTTGGATGATTTGGCTTCATACCAGGAAGAACAAGTTGACCAGCTAGACTAGCTGAAAGGGAGAATTCTGGGTTCAAATTAATCGTTTTTCCTTAATATCTATCTATCTATCTATCTATCTGTCTGTCTGTCTGTCTATCTATCATCAACCTACCTATCTATTCACCCATCCTTCCTTTCTTCCATCCATCTAGCTATTCATAATCAAATAAAAAAACCCTCAGAACATAAGCCTCTGCTTATGGGTGAATGTATGTTCATCTGTACGGACATGTGTTTTCATACAATCATGATCACACATACAACACATTCAATGCTCACATACGCATATGTAAATACAGGCATGATTCGGTTTTATCTTGGAGTTGATTGTCTACTCTTCTCTTGGCAGATATTTGGTTATTCTTGACAGTCCATGAGATAAAATATTTTCAAAGACTTTCCCAGGTCTGACTTGAATTTTGAATCTTCATTGACTGAGAGTATTTCATACAGGGCTAACAGGAAGCAATTTCATGCCTCTACCATATCCAAAAGCCCATGGCTGAGGTGGTGATAGGGAATCTTTTAGGTTATAATTTAGATGATAGTTACCTTGTCAAATTGCTTTCTAAATGTTTATGTTTATACCCATAGACTTGTCCTGGTCATGACACGTAAATAAACTCTACAGTAATGAATTCATGCCACAAAATTTTATACACAAAGTTTGGTATGGAAGAGTTCTTCATCATGCTGTCACTCTTCTGTTCTTTAAATATGCTTCTAGAAGCCGAGTCACATATAAACATGATTAGATTGGGTTTGCTTACTTTTATTTTATAATATCTTATTTCTTATTTCTGAATATCTAAGTGATTTAATATTAAAGTACTCCTACTAGTAACCCCAAAATAAGAATCAATGTTCAACACAAAAAGTTGGAATAGTTGTCAACATGTGAAAATTATTTTGATAGTCTATATTCAATAGTAGTACATATAAAAAAAGTTTTAGGAGCACAATACCATAGTCAAACTTGAATGAAGTTGAAAATATAATTTTAGTTTTGCCCATTGTAGCATGTTATGTTAACCATAGTCAAATTTGAGAAAATTAGAATCATCTTTGTGTATTTATGCAATCATGATCATTTTTAACAAATACACTTGGAATGCTTAATTTATGCAGACTTTGAGGGGCATATTTAGCAACTCTGAACGCAAGTTTTATATTAGATTTTGCAAAGTAGTTCTAGGATTGAATTCCAAATATGTATAAAATTTTATTTGTTTAAATAAATTATGAATTGTAAATGGACTTTCAGGCTCTATATTTCCATTTAAAGACAAAAGGAAAAGATAGTAATCCAAACTTAATACATCAATACATGCTACAAATACAAAGTCTTCCACAATTATGATGTCTTCCATCATGGAAAGTTCATACAAAACAAAGCTGTAACCCAGAGGAACTAGACTGAATTTTCACCTTAGGCCTATTCCATCATCTGATATCATATGTGTAAGCCTGTGTATAGCTAAAAAGTTACTTTAGAACAAAAGTCTCAGTTTAATTGTTTAAACTTCTCTGAAGGTTTAAATATATTAAATTGCTTTAGATAAAGTTATAAGGAAATATTCCTCCTTGTTGGACTGGTACACAAATAAAATATGGTGGCCTTTAAAATTTGCCTTTAAGATATATTTTCCATTATATTAATTTATCATCTATTCATTTATTATTTTATAAATGAATCAGACATCTGATGTTTTACTCAAGGCATATGAACAACGTGAAACAATCTCTGTTTAATTTTTGAAAAGTAGTGTATTGTTTGACATTTGATGATTGAATTGAAGCTCACACTGCCCCAGAGATAAAAAAAATAAATCCATTTTTACACATATAACAACACAAACTTAAACTAAGCATTCATATTTTACATTTGTCAAATTACTAATGGAGTCCCTTAGAAAGGGAACTGGCTTCACAAACAAGTATTAAAGGGTGTGTTGGATTGAAATGTTTTGCAAGACAAAACCCCATTCACTTTCTACCAAATATGCAAAGCAAACAGAAAGAAGAGAGCTCCTTTGACATTTACAGATTTTCAGAACAGCACATTTGTAAAGCACTGCCTTGCTTCCATGAGATTAGTTAAACCAGTTTTTACCAGTAAACTATCTGCTGTTTTTTCATCTAATATTGGAAAAGGGAAAACATCAATAAGCAACATTTAAGATCACTAGCATCTGCAAGCGTAATGGGTGTGTGATTCATGATGTTATATTCAACATTAGTTACACTTGATCAGTAATACTCCTCCAAACTTCTGGCAAAAGCAGAACTAATGATGAGTATTTTAAATTAAACTGATTGACATTGTTGACATCATCACAATCATCACAATCAAATTATCAGTTCTTTATATCCTAAAAGAAAACTTCAACAATTATATCCTTGTGTATTTCACGCTGACCCCTAAGGTCTTGATGGAGCGTTCACTAATCACTGGCACCATGGAATTCAGAGACAAATTCTTCCTGAGACACACAATGGGGGCACTTTAATAAATGAACACATAAGAATCTATAATACCATTACACAAAGAGAACCACAATAATGGTCAACACATGGCTTTTTAAAATGCATTATTTGTCACTAAGTAGAATGCCATTATAACAAGAAACCTTTTGTGCTTTAAAAGGGTATGTTTCTCAGTAAAATATTTATGCTTCTAGAAATTACCAGACTGTATACCTCACCTACAACAATTTCACTTTTATTACATATAAATTGTAAATTATTTCTCCTGAATTATTAATGCAGTGGAAAAGAGACTTGTTCAGGCTATTGTCTTCTCAAAGGGCTGCAAATAGATGAAACAGGACCAAGATGACAATCTCAGCATTTAAAATACACACATGATAATTCAAACAAATGTTATGACATTTAGGATAATGAACCCCTTCTTTATCCTACTATCTGGTATGAGTTTTATTTCACATATAAGGAGTCAGAACAGATGTCCAAAATTTATAATGCCAAAAGAAAGTTAGGACATATCTTCATTAGTACCCTCTGAGCAGCCTGCAGTGTCTATTTAAAACAGCTACTAAAGACCTTAGAAACAGAGCGAGAGAAAACAGTCTCCAGACAAGAACAGTGAAGCTCAGAGAAAATGCTTCGAACCATGTGAACCACACAACAGTGACATACCTAATCTGCAATCGGAAAATGAATCACTACAAATTTGTTACTAAAGACCCCTCCTTCAGGGGAAAAACAGTTTGGGAGTCATTAAAGAGAAAAACTGAGGTTAAAAATTATTGGAGACTTTTTGGAGTGAATTAATTCTAATCAATATGTTTATTGACTACACAGTGAACTAATGACTTCCTTAAATAAAGTGGGTACCCATTATTGCTGACACTCAAATTAATATTTAACCTAACTACACGTATGCTTTTTAAAATTTTCCTGAAGTAGCATTTTCTTGTCTTTACTTTAGAAGCAGAGCCTGTGTTTTATCAAACATGTACATGCTGTTTCTTTCCCTATTTACAATGTAAATTGTAAAAGCAATGTCCATATGGTCAAATGTTTAATAACTGCTTGGAGCAGTTTGTGTATAGATTTATGAACAAAGATCAATCTAGTAGCATATAAAACAAGGGAAGATATGGATTGGTACAAAGGGCCTTCTATTTCCATACCAAAATGTTTTTTTTGGTTTCTTTCACACAGAATATTAAGTAATATATAATATAATATATATACCCATATTATATTATATATAATTTATATAGCAGTCTCTATAAAGGCACAATTATTATATATGGTTATTCTTATCAAACTTACTTTGAGGTTATTTCTTAAAGAAGGTTTAATAAGCACCTGCTATGTCACACATCAAATTAGATTTTTAGATGATGAAATTAATTCTAATCTATGTCTGTACATTGGAAAGTTACACTTATAAAGATCTCATCTCTTTAATAACTTAGCTTTCATAAAACTTAATGGGAAGAATCAAAGATTCTTCCAGAGCATGGATATTACCCTGAAATTCTTTTCTTTCACAGTAATAGTGAAAATTGAAGAAAAGAGTAGAGTTCCTTCAAACATTCATAATAATTTGATGACTAGTGCATTGTTTTGGCTATTTTTCAGGCCCATATGCAGAGAATGAAGAGTCAACACATTAGTAGGAATACATTTCTAAACATGTGTGAGGAAGCTTCCAGATAAATTTTAGAAGGCACATGGTAAGAAAGTGAAGATCCTCTGTTTCATTACTAGCCTTATACTAAGATTGTTGGACTTTGTAGGTAATGCTACATGAGATTCCAAAACTCCATTTTCCCTTTCACCAGAGAGACACTTTTTAGGCAGCTTTACTATACTCCTGAGTTCTTCAAATAGTCGTTGATAGAGTGGATCAATATAGTGCTCGGTACATAGCAGCCAGGCAACAGAAGCCATCAGAGGACCTACTGTGTGACAGAGAGTACAACCTGGTGGGAGATCCTAGACAGGAAGTAGAGCTTTCCCATGTCACCCTGAAGAGTAATCACTCACCAACTTCCTGAAGGATGTTATTACTATTCACTTATTGACAAGACTGAGCCCATCAATATTGGGTAAATCGTGCAATACTGCAAAATCAGTTGCTAGTCTGAACAGTTCTATTGCCCCCTTCTACTCTTGATGGATGACATTATTCGCATAATACTATTGGGATGCTAAAAATTTGACTTCATTTATGGACTGTCATTCTTAGAAAGACCATTTGGTACGTTAATACTATCAAAATCTAAACAGAACCTGCTAGGATGGCTTATCAGGTAAAGGTGCTGGCTAAAGTACCACAACCTGAGTTCAATCCCTGAGACACACATAGTAGAAATGGAAAAGAGATCCGTACATTGTTATCCTTTGTTCTACGTATGTGTGTCATGGAATGCACACCCTCCCAATAAAAATATATAGAAATAAACACATAAATATAAAATGCTGTTAAGCATAATGTATGTTGTACATTCATCTTAATGAATATTAACATATATTTAAGAAGCCTATAACTATTTAGATATTTTGGATCATTTTTCTCATTAGGATCTTCTAATTTAAAAATATGTGATAAATACATACCCTTTTCCTAGCTTTGGATAGAATATTAATTTCACCTTAATTTTAGACAAGTACCTTTTATAGCAAATAAATATTGTTTTGGATAAGCAAGTTTATCTTCTTACACATTTCCCTTAATAACATTGATTAACGATGCTGACATTGCTGAAATGTGTTTAAATCTCATTAGTGTATATTCATAAATGCGAGTGCCCCATTTCTTAAATTGCTCTTTTAAGGGTACATGAGTACAGCCAACTTAATTAACATATAGTGTTATATAATTATACCAATACAATTTTTTTACAATGGGATAAATAACAAACCATGGAATTTGAAAAACTTGAAAAGTAATTAGAAATTCAAATTTATAGACTGAAAAATGAAGTAACTTTCCCAGAATTCCAGTGGAACCAAGAGCAGAATGGAAGCCTTCTTACTTAAGGTTAAGGCATCTTTTTATATATGACGATAACTTTTTATTGAGACCCATTGCAAGCAATTTTCAGGAACTGTCAGTTTAATGGGTATTTTCCAAAAAATGTATACCATTCTATCAACTACATGTTAGATCTTTTTATACACTAATAAACTTTTTGCCAGGAAATAAAAGAAAGCCAATCTAATCTGGAACTGTATGAAACAATATTACTTCTTATAGACAAAATTTACTTATAATTTATATTGTGGTACAGTTTCTCAACTCACATTAAGGCTTCTTTGGTCCATATGTACTGGAAAGCTTGTAATTGGTGGGGAAAACAGAAATGGGTCCCATGGAGATGAACATGGAAAAATATATCTTCAGCACACAGTAAGCAGTAAAGAAAACCATGGTTTTGGAAAGCAAATGCTAGAAGATGTTCAAATCCTGTCCCAGGGTAGTAGGACAAAGGCCAGAATGATTTTTATTTTTTGTATGCTAAAAAACGTAAGTGATGTCACGTTAACTCAGATCTAAGGCTCATGACAATGAGAGGAAGACGTTTCTTCTTCCATAGGTTACCTCCGGAGGCCTCACAATTAAATCTATTTTGTCAAAATTGTGTTACTCAAGCACTCTGCCGACCTGGGAGGATTTCTCACAATCAAAAATACCCCTTCTCTGCGTCCTTATCTCAAATAGTTCATACCTTAATATCGTGAGAGTACACCTTTATTTGCTATGAATTAACACGGGCTTTTTGTTTGGTTTTAGTGTGTGTGTGTGTGTGTGTGTGTGTGTGTGTGTGTTTCGAGACATGGTTATTTTGAAATTTGTTTATATATTATCATTTAACTGCATTTACCTAGTTTATAAGCTCTTTGAAAAGTTATTGTTTTAATTAAAGATTGAAAGTTTTTCATATTGTACTTATTAAAATTCCAACTAAATTTTATATTCATATCATTAGTACTTAAAATTGCTCATTTTCTTATTACTCATTTATTTATTCATTAGACAATTGCTATATGTTTAGCATTAGACTTTTTTAAGATTAAAAAAATACACATGTGAGTATGTTGGTGTATATGCCACACATGTGCCCATGGTAGCCAGAGATAGAACCAGATTCTCTGGACCTACAATACGCAGACTTTTGTGAGCTACCTGATGTTAGTGCTATTACTCAAACCAGAGTGTTCTGTAAGAGAAGTAAGAGCTCAGAACATATGGACATTTCTCCAGGCTCTGGTGAAGAGATTTTAAGCATAAAATTTCTTCTTCTTTTTCTTTTTTCTTTTTATTTCTTCTCTCTCTCTCTTTTTGTTATTGTCTTCCCTCAAGTAGAATAACTGCATATACAAGTTATATATCAAATAACACTTTTATATATTTTGAAAAGTTTCATCTTTTAAATTATTGTACCACCATTAAGATATCAACATTTTAAAATAGTACACAAGATCTTAAAGACAAGCTATCTAATGGGAATGTTCATGGTGCCTCACATCAGATGGTGATATGATCATGACACCTCATATCTAATAGAAGTGTGATCATGGAGCCTCATATCTAATGGAAGTGTGATCATGGAACCTCATATAGATTGGAAGTGTGATCATGGAGCCTCATATCTAATGGAAGTGTGACATAGAAATGCATTCACTCAATGATTGGAGAGAATCAAAATGTCTCTAGGGTTTTAAAGTACAACTTAGAGAAATATTATTGAGCCAGTGTTTCATCATCTAGTGGATAAAATTATATTCCTTTCCCAGTTCTTCCCTAGCAAGGACTCCTTAAGATAAAATCAAAGTTCAGAAGGAACTACATAGTGCATCCCAGTTACATAGGAACTAAGAGGGGCAGAAAGGGAAGAGGCTATAAACAAATAATGTTTTGTAAAGGGCTCAAATTTAGTCAAGGACTGTCTAAAACACACAGTGGTGTCTGGATGAGGAACTCGTGTCCTTATGCATACAAGGAAAACTCTGTCCCAACAGGGCTGGCTCTCTCACCATTAGTGAACCAATTTTGCTTTTCTTTTTCTGTTTTTTAAGAATGGTCAGGGAAATTTCCCACAGGAACCTCACAGGCACCACAAATAGAGGAACTTTTATTGGGAAGAGATAAATGGTATAGCTACTGTCTAATGACATTATTCATAGTTTCACACATAGGAAGCACGCACACTTTCAAATCTCTTCCAACTTGACTGAATAGTGTAGAGATGATAAAATAAAATGAAGACAGGTTGTGCAAACCACAGCCCATTACAGGAAGATACCAGGGAGGGTACTCATTAAGGAAATTAATGTTTTTTTTCTATTTGTTTGTTTTGCTTTCTACCAATGACGTAATGACTCACTTAGTAGAACCAGAAGTTTAAAGAATGGTTTCTAGAAAAACACACTGGATTGCTAAATCAACAACTATGACAAAACCATCTGTCAATATTTGTCATTCTGGCTAATGATTAGCCAACTTGACTGAATAAAGAATTACCTAGAATGATAATGAGGTGCACATCTGGGTGGGATCATAAGAGCATTTCTGGAGAAGATTAAGTTCTGTAAAGAACACCCATCCCATAGACTTGGGGCCCAGACGTAATGAAGGGGGAGCAAGAAAATAGCTAGTATCTCCTCTGTTGCTTCATGGTTGGCCACTTCGTGACTAGCTTTATCTGCCTCTCACTTTAGGACTCTAATTCATGGGACAATGGGAACATTAACCAATCTCTCTAAAACCATGCAACAAAGTAAAATATTCCTGCTTACATTGTTTCTGTCAATATTCTGGGTACAATCAACATATACTAATATAGATAGATATCAGAATGGCTGCAAAACAGAAATCATGTGTCCCCACAATTGAAATGGAAATATTTCTTGCTAGTATGCTACTATGCTATTTCATTGTGGATGTGTATTTGGGATATAGATAATTCATCATCTTAATAATTTGGTCTTTATTTCTGGTTGATTCATACAGAGCTGTACTTAAAATAGTACATGCAGGAGTCCTACTCATACTTAGATGTGATTTATGTAATAGGATTCCAGCCTCAGAGAAAAGTGCTATCTTAAAGTGGAACTGGAGTGGTCACATATTTTGCATATATGATGGCAATAAATTTTGTGGCCAACAGTGTGGCTGCTGTATACTGTTTGAGTAGTATCTGCTACTCATTCTTTCCGTACATAATCATACTGCCACACTTCACTGAAACAGAGTTTATTTTTCCCTTAAGTCTGTGCTACATTAAAATAATTTAGCAAAGTCACTTTCTAGGCCTTTAAGCTTTTAACTGAAGTTGTTAGGAGTTAACTTTCACTTTAGAATTTCCATAACCTTCTCAGTTATACTTTTTTGACAGAGACAAAGAGGGAGAGAGAGAGAGAGAGATAGAGAGAGAGAGAGAGAGGGAGAGAGAGAGAGAGAGCCACATACTTGAGAAATTAGCACAGACATCCAGACATGCTGGTGAAGAAACTATTTTGAGAATAAGTTCTCTAAACTGCAACAACCAGGAATAATGTTCATGATTTAAACAAAACAAAACCACACAAAACATCAAATTGAGCTTTTTCAAAATTCTTACGTTCTAAAATTGTGAATAAAATAGAGTGGCCCTTTTAATCCATTGCCTTTGATGTTGTATACCACATGACAGTTGATATAATTAAACAAAAGAAACTCAGCTGTATTGCCACTTTAGTATTCATTTGTAATTTTGAAATACTATTGAAATTGTATTTTTTGTAGTAAAAGGCTGTGTATGGATAATGAAACTTTGAATATAGTTTACAAAAGTATAACAAATTGTAATTTTGACTAGGTTGATAATTCGCTATGATGGTGAATTTTTATTGTCTTGAGTTTTATAATTCCAGCTATAATTTCAAATAACTGCATACCCCTCTTACTGCTTATTTTATTCATTCAAAGTTCAACATAATCCCTCCCTTTCTAGAAAGCAAACAAAGGTCACAGCCAGGACTTCTCCATCACCTGGGAGTCTCCTCCCACCTCCAATTGTGCTTGCCCCAGTCTTCCCCTATGACTGTGAATTACACCTTTAGCTCATTGTTACCACCACTTGATGGCTTAGGTGGTCTTGACATATAGTGACACTTAAATAGTAATCGACATTTTGATTCATTTGCACTTATCTCAAAGTATTAATCCTTTCCTTAAACCGGAAATTGAATTCTTGAAGCAAAAAAAAAAAGATTAAGATACATGGTACCCTTCTTACAAAAGTGGTTTGAAAAGGGTAGTGTGACTAACATTAGCTCCTAAAGGTATTTGGATCCACTGTGATGGATGGGGCTTAGATTCTGCTTCCACCTGCCTCTAGGTTCCCATTGTTTCTAATGAAGGCCAGGTAGTTCTCCACACTAGAAAGCACTGCTGTAGAGAACTGGAGTGAGGTTCAAGATTATTGTCATGTAGACTCAGATGCAAGAGAGTAGAGAGCTAAGCCCTGTTAGGAAATGATTGCAGAAGTCCAAAGCAGTGGGAGCAGAGGCCTAATGTAGGTGGTGAGTGGCATTGGAAGTGCAGAGCAGGGGACAGATGTGAGCTGAACTAGCTATTAAGAAGTTCCCCAAACTGCTTTCTATGAAAGTTCCCTTAGAAAACGAAAATGCACTGTTGTAAGCACTAAAACAAACACAACCAAAAAGAGGGTTTCTTAACTGGGAAATTATGATGTGCAGTTATGTTTGGTATCTAAATGCAAATTTTGCATGTAGGCTGCATTTATGGAAGAACCGAAAACAACCACAATATACTATATCATAACAAAAGCAAAACAAACTAGCTGCACTTGGCATAGTAATGATAAACCCTTTAAATTAAATCTTTATGCAGATTCTATTTTATGCTCCAAACTTTTCATGGAGCCTGTGTAATTCTGATGTGTAAACTAACAAATAGATATGCTCTGCGCATGGAGTAGTTGGTTTGGATACCAGCTGGCTTGGCTGCACGCCTTTCTAATGGTAATGAAGTCACACAGCTGCTAGGACAATCAGCTGGGGTTCATATTATCACTAGCTAAATGGGTATCCATTGACTGGCTTCTTATCCGGACTCATTAAAGTTCAGTATTGAAGAATGAAATGTGGCTCGAGGTTTACAGCAAAGATATATCTACAATTGAACTTGTTAGTTTCCCCCTATAGTTTTTCCTTGTGATTCCAAGAATATCATTCTTCTCCCTGGGCTATGTGATTGCTAATGCATTGGAAAGTTTAAGCACTTCTTTGTATAGAGTTTTTAAGATGAATAAGTGTTCTGAAGTATGTAAGAAATTTTAATGTATGAAATAAAAATGATTAAAAATGGAGTTGATGCCTCAGCCAGGAAAGGCACTTGCCACCAAACCTGACAACTCAAGTTAGATGCTGAGAGGCATATAGTGGAATGAGAGAGCTGACTCCTGCTTTTCCTTTGAGCACTATGCTTGTACTGTGACCTGTATATAACCCCTCCCCACCACACAACATAGGTAAATGAATGAGAAATTATATTAAATTATCCAAAACTTAGTTTAAGATAATTAATTAAAGCAATACACTTTCCATGGAAACTTTATCATCTTGAAACTGATTTTATTTTCAAGATGCATAGAAAGTTTCGTGGGTGGTTCCTGAAATTTGACTGTTTCTCTAGTCGTCAACCAATGGTTAAATACTAAAATGATTTCTCCCAGGTAACTGTGTTGTGATGTGTCATGATGATGGGTCAATGATTGAA
>NC_022009.1:77325091-77328667 GCF_000317375.1 Microtus ochrogaster
ACACACACACACACATATTTAATATGTTAATCCATAAAAGTGTTAGAAGATATTTTTATTTTGTATCTTACATAGATTGTTTTTTACATTGCCATTTGGGCATTTCTGTGATTTCCATAACTACTCTGCCTCTTCAGGTAAACATGCAAGGCCATATGCTGAACCAGTGTGGTACTTCCTATAGCAGAGTTTCTTCTTTAGAATGCTTAATCTTATACATTCTGTGAACCACCCATAGAAATTCCATTATGTTGGCACAAGTCTGACCAACTCACAAGGAGGCACAAAGCCAAGCACACAGATGGCACAAGGGAAAGTGCCAAAAAAACATGAGAATCAACTGTGGGTATTGATGGCATGATTCCCAGACATGGAAGTCCAAACACTTGTCCACCCTAAGCTTATAGCACATACTTACAGATAGGCAGATTTGCCAACAGGACTCTACCACTGTTAGGTTAATTTTTAAAAATATTTTTAAAGCCACCGTTGGCTCCTGAAGACAGCTAACAAGCAGGCAGTGATTCTGAGAAGGTGGCTGTTCAGGATTTTTCGGTTTACCCAGGTGATCCCTCAAATGACAACTTAGGAACAAATTAAAAATATTATAGTTACCTAGAACGTGAATAACAGGAAAACAAACGCATTGTGAATGCTTAGCAAGCAGCAGGATTGGGACAATGTCAGTAAAGTAAGTTCCAAAACCAAACATCAAGAGCACAGTGAAGTTCCACTGTGGATAGCAAATGCTCATCCTGGATCCTGCCTGCCCTTGAAAAAGAACCTTTTAGTTTCTGTGAGAGACAGTGGGCTTTACTACCACACCTGGGCCTACGAACACACTGGACTGTTTCCGGTCATTGGCAGGTCCGGACCCTGTGCTTTGCACTTTATTTTATTTTTTTTTTGATTCAGGTTTTACATTTTAATATTTTTTTAATTTATTTATTTATTAAAGATTTCTGTCTCGTCCCAGCCACCGCCTCCCATTTCCCTCCCCCTCCCCCAATTAAGTCTCCCCCCCCTCAGCCCGAAGAACAATCAGGGTTCCCTGCCCTGTGGGAAGATGATTTCTCCCAGGTAACTGTGTTGTGGTGTGTCGTGATGCAGCTGATGTTGTTCATCATATGCTAAAGTATTATAAATCCACAAAGTGATAAGAATAAGGATTCGGGTCTTGTTAGGTCAGAAGTTGACAATGTCTACATGCTATGACACAGCTCTTGAAGCCAGTTGTAAATCCCATGTCATACTCAAAGGCACAGCACTTGGGTACAAGGTTCTTTCTTTGGCTGTCTAATCCTTTTGATCTGTGATTTTAAATTTTACTTTAGTTTTCTTTCAAGATCACCTGACTTCATTTTTCCAACCTATCTCACAAACAATCTTGGAAATATCTGAGAGTGTTCAATATGCACATCTTTTGCTTCTAAATATCAATTAAAAACATGTATGCTAAATATATAAAAACACATATATATATTTAGCATACACATTTTTAATATATATGTATTTGTTTTCAATTATGACTCAATGCCCTTTTAACTCATCTCCAGACAGTAAAAACAATTCAAGAGACTTCAAGAAGAAGTGAAAGTAGATATTGCTCAGGTGGAGCAAAAGTCAACAAATATACAAATATATATAGTGGGTTTGTATCTTTCCCACCTTATGTAAATGTTGTCTTTGTGTAATGTTACACATGGTTACTGCCCAGATCTGCTTCCTGCTGTTTCTAAAGAGAAGACTACTCTTCCAATGACAATAGAGTGCTTTTAAATGCCATTATTTTCAGGATGTCCAGGCATTTATGTAGGTCTTTCTAATCTTCTAAAGTGACCTTTCTAACTTCTATGGCAAAATTAATTTCTAATATGTGTAATGTCTGATTCACGCTATGGTCCATAAAAATACAGCACAGCATGACTGACCAACTTTCCTCGGAAGTCAGAATATTCTGGCAGAATTCTTTGATTGGGGAATAAAATTCCAGAACTTTTATAAACCAATGGAATTAAACTCACTGATGTCATAGAAATTACTGTTTCACTTGAGAAAGCCTAGCCAAGTCTTGCTTCTGGTATAAGACAGCAATTGGAGGGAAGCAAAGTAGACTACTCTTGTATTTGAAAGCCAATTTGTAATTGTCATTCTCAAGCTTTTGTTTGGAATAACAGACCATGTAGCTTCAAAACATTTATGTGAAATGGTAAATTAGATGCAAATAAACATTTCCTGGATTTTCACAGAGCTACAGAGGAAGTCGAAAGACCTCACTATTTCTGTGGACTCAGGCAGGCCTTAACCTCTTTATATCTGGTGAGTAAAATTGGAATTTCACTCCTAAATATTCTTTCATTCATTAACAAAATGTGTCATGGATTCTTGGAGGCAATAGGGAACGTAGAATTGGAGAGAAATACTGTTCTAGGGTGCTCATACCTGGGATTTTTTTTGAATCACTGTTACCCTCAAATTCTAGAACTATGTGAACAGTGAAAAAAAAACTTCTTTGTATTTTTACTACATTTAAAGAAGAATGTTTGCCATGGCTATCTGCTATGGTGAAAATCACTAACGTTGGCCTCCTATTCTCTATGCATTCTCCAGGAGATGACCACTGCCTAGTGATGGTCAGCAGTTCACAAGAGGAAAGTGCCATTTCTGGTCTGGAGTGGTTACATATTGCAAGTTCATTCTTTGCCATCTTCCCCATTCCATCTGTAGGTTGGATGATGCCAAACTGATAATATGACAGAAACATTCTTCTAGAGCCTGCTTTTGGGGTGACTGAAAGGAATGTCCTGAGCAGACGAATTAATATGGCTCCATTGCCTGACACAAGTGAGATCTAGAGTTCAGTTTATTACTGCTGCAAAACATTGCCTAGTGTGTTTAATCTAAACAACTGTATACTATTAAACTCTTCAGTCACTGACTGAAACTGTAATATGTCTTTCTATTATTTTCCTAAGGATTTATATTAGTTTATTTTATGTCTGTGGACCTGAGTATAAATACAAGTAATATATGCACTACATGTGTGCATGTGTCTTGGGAGAAGAGAGGACATATAAGATCTCCTGAAACTGGAGTCACAGGCTGTTGTGAGCCACCATGGATGCTGGGCAACAAATCTGTCCCTTTGCAAGAGCAGCCAGCGTTCTTACTCACGAAGCCTTCTCTCCAGCCCTTATCCTTCCTTTTGAGATGGGTATTACATGTCCTACCTTGGTGTCAATTTTGCTATGCAGCCAAAACCCAGCCTTACGATCTTGATTCTCCTGTCCTTATCTCCAAGTACTGAGCTTATAGGTGTGTGTCACTATGTTTTTATTCCACGTATATAATTTTTACTTTGATACCTAGGACCTCATTAACTGGCCCTCAAGACTTCAGAATAGTATCCAGGAGGTAATAGTTTCCTAGAGCATATTTCTAATTTAAATGAAGTATATTCTCTGTGAATATTCAGTGATGATTCTGAAATAGTGAATGTGCTACCTAAAAATCTCAATGGTCTCTCGCTGACCAAGATAATTATGGAGAATTCACACACACACACAGACACACACA
>NC_022009.1:77332417-77357674 GCF_000317375.1 Microtus ochrogaster
AGGCCAGCTGGCCTTGGTGAGTTCCCAATAGAACATCCCCATTGTCTCAGTGTGTGGGTGCACCCCTCGCGGTCCTGAGTTCCTTGCTTGTGCTAAGAGGAAAGTTCATAGCACTAAGTGTCCACTTAAAGAAAACAGAGAAAGCATACATCGGAGACTTAAAGTTCCTCTTTTAAGAAAACTGTATTTACATAGGGGAAGTCAGGCTTGATTATTTAGACAGGATGGAGTGAAATCTTTACGAGAAGAGCACCTTTGACTCCCTGTTAAAGAATCCTAGGAACACTTCAGCTAGCGCTCTTCCAGGGATAAGGATAAATCAGCTTTAGGAATAGTACCCATCAGGAGAGGCACTTCACCTACAGTATCCCTGAGAGTGGTTGATGGAGACATCCTACAGGCAAAGTTGCCAACATGTTAAGGATTAAACTGGGACCCAGAGAACCTATTGGGCACACAGGAAATGAGGTATTTATTTTAATCTGGTCTTTTTAGCTCCATGTGCACAGTGTTTTACAACCTTCCTGTCATGTCAGGATACAGAATCAGAATTATTACATTAAGATGCAAGCAAGGATAACTCATTCACTTTCCCAGGGAGGTCTATGTGACATTAGTCACAGGAGTACAGGGCTTTTGTTTAGCATGGAGAAAATACTGTATCCTTTTTAAATGGTGAAGTACTGCCACATTCCGTAACAGTTGGCAGACACAGACATTTCAGTCTCTTCAATCAGTGGACAGCATGCTGTCATTTATTCCTTGATTCCTGGTCAGTCTGTGTCAGTCACACTTTCCTTGGTTAGCAAGGGCAGAGTTTAAGCTTCAAAGGGTCAGGTTGCAAAACAGGAAATAGGATCCCAGAAGCTGATGCCCAAGAGTTCCACCCTCTCCTTGCTCTATTGATGAGATGAAATCATTGGGCCCATTTCGACTCTTGAGAAAGCTGGTCTCAAGAGGTCAAGCCAATGACTGCTCAGAAAATATTTTTTTTTTTTTGTCATTTAATGTGCTGCAAAGAAGTAGCCTTCCTCTTGAAGGATAACTTATGGCCTCAGTTTATTTTAAACCTTTGAAAAAAGTCTTCCTGGTATCTGTCTCTCCTCTGTGTGTGTCTTTGTGTCTTCAAGCAACTCCATGGGTAGCTCAGGTGTTATCAAGTACCCTCTAACCATATTCAAAGGAGCTAGTATAATTCTATGCAGTTTTACTAACTGAATCTTGAAAATTGCAAAATACTTTATATTTTATCATTTTCCCTTCTCAATATAAGTCACTCTTTTAATTCATTGTATTGTAGGGCTCAGTTATGATGTAGCTAACAATTACTAAGATTTTTGAAACATAATGTCTTATAATATCTACTCTATAGCCAAAGTTTATACGCCGAAACCTAGAAAAGCTTATTTAGACTAAACAAAGGAGTTTCTAGCATTACTTACTTAATGGCATTTTATGTTTCTGTGCTCTCCTTCATTCATGTAGCCGTTGGATCCCTCACTTCGTAATTGGTAAAAATTTACTACACATTAGGAACTTAGGCGATACAAAGAAGGTATGGCATGTATCCAAAAGAGAAGTTCTCTGTGGTACAAGCTTCAGAACTGAACAGATTACATAACCTCAGCAATGAACACATGGAAGGAGATGGAGTTTTCATTTGAGGTAGAAAATGACATCCATTATACCAGTGCTATTAATAACAGCCTCTTAATATTTAATAGAACAGAGTGATTAAGACAGAATCCATACTTTATTATTCTATCTTCTACATGTATTAAATATGTTTGACCACATTTGGTGGTATTATGCATAATTAAGAATAAAACTAAAAAGTTTTTTTAATCCATATTGGACATTGCAGTTATTTATGTCCATGCGGAACAACCATATTTAACTAACATATTTAAGTAACAGTTAAATGTGTCTTTATTATGGGTAATTTTTTATGTGCTTCTCATTTGCTTCCCTAGTAAAATGAGTTAATTGGTGAGCGTTACGAGAGAAAGGCTTTTGAGAGTATACTCACTGAACTTTGATAGAGTTAAATGCTTTAATTCCAGGAGCAATAAGAACTCAAATAACTATGAGCTTCTTATTTTCATTTATAGTAACAAAACAATTTTTAAAATTAAAATTATTTTCAATATGCTTATTGATATATAGGCACTACACTCAAAGGGTAATATTTTTCTTATAAGAAAACTGAAAAATTTGCTTTTTGAAATACAAATTACTAGATCACTCCCATATTTATGGATATCTAATAGACCTTCCTCCCTGCTTAGACTCTAGGACATAATGTTTAGCTTAGTAAAAAAAAAAAAAAGGATAAAGTTAGATGAAAAGAAATGCATAAACAACTGAATAATAATATTCAGTTTACTTTTTTGATTCTGATACTTACTAACTCCTAATATGGTTTACTTTTTAGTTTGTGCCAAGAATTTGTTGGTACGGCTTTTTTTCTATGGGCATTTCTAGGTACTTAAAAACCACCAAAGTAACCCGATTCTCTTTTAAATCAGTACTAATTAAAACTTTAAACATCCATGGAAAAATCAACATTAGATATCTAGAAAATATCAATAACAGTTGTACTGATTAGCTTGAGAAGTGGTTACATTGCTTTTAGGTCAGTTCAGGGTCAGTTCTCTGACACCTGCATCTTCAGGCCAGCACTACCATGCTGTCCAGGTGAGGTGCAGGGGCTACTTTCCCACGTGCTGCAGCTGGTGAGGGGCAGGAGCAGCTCCTACTCTTATTTTAGGGCCAACTCTCCCACCTGTCACAGGTGGCGATGGACAAGGGAAGGAGGGCACAGTTCCCTCACCCATGCCACCACATAACGTACAAGAGGGATGTGACCCACTATCCCATTTTCCCACCATCAGATAGATCCAGCTCGCTCATGCCCTTATGAGCACGGCCAACTCTCTTGTGCTGCCCAGGTGAGGTGTAGGACCCTGTCTCCTGAGTGCTTCAGGCAGTGAGGGGCAGGACCAGATCTCCCTAGTATTGCAGTCAGGGAGGGGCAGGACAAACTCTGTGTAGCCCTATCCTCTAGGCCTTCAGCAGTATCAGAAGCCACAGATGAGACTGCAGCTACATCAGAACCATGAACCCAGACACGTGGCGCAGCAGCTGCTCAGGCCCAGGCAGCACCACGGCCCTGGGTAGCAATCAGCCACCCATCTCAGCCCACTCCTCATCTCTTTTGGTCTTTTGTTTTTTTCAGATATGACTCTGTCTACCGGACATGAACTATTCTGTCTCTCTCTTTGCCATACCACACCACACATTTGCTCACTGCAATAGTGCCCATCTGCTCAGCACAGCCTCGGGCAAATCACACTACGCCTGTATGTGTTTCTCTTTGTCCTACTCAGTCCATCGTGAAACTGGGCACCACCATGCTTCCTCATCATAAAGAGATCGTGATAGTGCCCAACTGCCTCTTGCCATTGGGTGGGCTCCTGGTTGGTGTGAAGTGGCATTTGGTTGAGTCCTACCTGCCCCAGCCACGTGGGATGGGATGGAGCTGTTGCTGGACTCCTCTAGCGTCAGGTGACTCTCTTAACTGTCACTCACTAGAAACACTCAGCATTACCAACTGTGTCTTTTAGGGAACGTGAAAGTATCCCTAACTATTACATATATCATCTAGAAATGGATTATATGTACAATTCCTATTTACAGATTTAAACATGACCTTCCTTATTATAAGTTGTTAACCTAATTATACTAAGAAGTCAGCCCTGAAAACATATATACTAGAAGCATTGTATGGATTCAATGACTTATATTTATAATTGTATATGTATATAAAATACATATATGCATATGAGGCCTTAAATTTTAAGGAGAGCCGGGAGTGATGTATGGGTATGTTTTGAGGAAGGAAAAGGAAGGGGAAAAGTTTAATTAAATTATAGTCTCAAGAACAAGAGCAGAAAAAGAAGTCCTAAGCAACTTTGTTTCTGGAAGGAAAGTGTGTTCACCACTATACCACACCACAGCTAGAGGGAAAATGTCTCTGCAATTAGACTAACATTTGCATTCCATAATCATAAAGAGAGTGATTAACTTATGAAATCATCTTTATCAACAATAAATGTATTTTTTAACCTTATGCAGTATGGTGCAGAGCAGCAAAATGAATGTTCAGTTAATGGTAACAGAGCCTAATAAGAAAGATATTAGTGATATATGATTAAAAAGTGGGGCGGGCTGTAGGAGAAAGGAGGAAGAGAGGTAGAATTAATAACCTCAAGAGAGGCAGGATTAGTAACCTCAAACCCTTCTCTCAGAGCTGGGCCATTGTTCCAACTCTGAGCATGGCCTAGAAAAATCTCTAAAATTTAGAGGGTTAAAAAAGTTAACAAACATCTGTATCAATTTTTCAAAGATTCAACTCTTGAACCTCAAGACAAACAATCACCAGATACAACTGTAAACATAGCATAATATATATTATTGTTTAATTATTTTGGATCGGTCAGCTGTAGGGGAATTCTTCCAAGTCTCTGATGAAATCGGTTATAGCAGGTTTTGTGATTATTTGCCAGGAAAATAATCGAGTCAGTGATGACTGTTGTCGAGGCCCTATGGTGCGGAGCCAAGTTGTTTGCTTTTAGATGGATTATGTTGCTGGTGTTGGCGACAGGCAGACCAAACTCATTTTCCCTGCTATTCAGGATATAGAAAAAAGAGAATCAAACAATCTAAATGGTCTAATACTTAAAATTTATTTAACTGTATTTATCTACTAAAAGTTGCAGCAACTAATTAAGTAAATGATTTAGATATGTTATCCAGCAATCTTCATACCAGGAAGAGGGAAACTTAATACGTCTCAAACATCCTGTATTAAAGTGACCGAACAATATTGCTACATTCCATCCAACAAATCCTTCAATTGTCACTACATTATTGGAAAAATATCCATCATCATTTTCTGAAATCTTCTAGGAACTATGCATGAATAACAGAATTTTTCAGAACTGTGCAATGATCTCTTGCTAGGAATTGCTGGTGTGGAAGAGGGAGGCTACATTTTGAGGAAAAACACTGTTTCAGAACCCGAGTGTACTAGTTTACTTTCGGCTGCTATGATTAAACACCATCTGAAACCAAGTAGGGAGGCTTATGCTTTCTCAACATAGTTCATCATAGAGGGAATTTGGGGAGGAACTCAAGGCAGAAATCTTTAGGCAAGAACCGGAGCAGACAATGGAGGAGCTCTGCTTACTGGATTGCTTCCAGGAATGCTTGCCAGCTATATCATACAATCTGTAAGCACCTACCAGGGTCTGCCTCCATCACAGAAAAACAAAACGCCCTACAGACTCTCCCACAGGTCACTCTGATGAGGCGTAATTCCTCAGCTGAGGTTTTCTCTTCCCAGTTGTCTCCAGTTTGTGTCAAATTGATAAAACAAACAAAAGAAGAAAGAAAACTAATCAACATAAGTGAATGAAATAATCTATTACTCCCAAAGTCTATTGATGAAATTCTCAGCATAAGAAGCAGAAAACTAACCTACAAGAAATACACAATAAGAAGCAATTAAGGGCTAGAAGGAGACACAAAGATTGTGACGAGAAACGATCTGTTTCGAAGAACTGCTGAGAATCCATAGTTCTCCAGGGGTGTCCAGTGCTGTGCCCCAGTTCTGTCCCACCAGTAGGATACACAAGTTAACACTGCAATTGTGAAATTACACATTGTGTGTGTATGATTTTTATTTAAAATACATATTAATTCTATATGTTAAAACTATATAAATCCCTTTTGGTTTCAGGAAATTGGGAAGTTTAGGTAAAAGAAAGGAGAGACTCGTGTGCCTATAAGAATCAATAAATTTTGTGACTGTCACATGTAGCTTGTGTTAAGATCTCCCAGAGAGCTAGTTAAAATGTACCATCTGCCCTAGTGCCCAGATGTCCTCATAGGTTGGAGTAGGGTGTGATATTCTCTATGTCTAGCAAATTCCCATGGATGGACCACTGCTTAAAATGCAGCAACCACATGCTGGGGTTTCCTTTTGATGAAATCGAACATCAATTTTCTTAAGGTCATTTTGTCATTTAAGTCAGATTTGGCCACTGACTTTACACAGTCCTGAGATTATAAGCATAAACCATTACATGGAGATGTCTATTGTAATTCTAAGGTACATTAATAATAACTAATATTATTCATCATTTGATAAGCATATACATTTCAGAAATGCCTACTATAGTAAAATATCATTTCACATTATTTTTGCACTTCAGATTTGATTGTTTGTCATTGCTATATTACTAGATATAGATATATATCTATGTTATAGATATTATAGCTATACTAATAGAGAGTTAAATTGTTTATAAGTACTGGGGAAACAAGTCAGCACCCATTTCACAATCTCACAACTATGTGAAATTCCAGCTCAGGCAATTTGACACTATTGGCCTTCACAGGCACCAACCATAATGCATGTGCAAACACACATACTTAAACATACACATATATACATAATTGAAAATAATAATAATAAATCTTTAGAAACAATAATTATTTCTACAAGTTAGAAAATCTATATATTAGTATATATAGAAATTTTAAAAATATGGATTATATTTTTATTTCTTATTTGGAGTATTTTAAAGAAGAGTTTTAATTTTATTAGTGTAGCGGCATAAATGAATGCAGACAGATTGTAAAAAGTATATACAGCTTTAATGTGGAAATAGACTTACAGTACCACGGTTCCCGCGGAGAACAGGAAGCAGAAGGGGCAGCTGGGCGCATGCCCGGAAGATTTATAGGTAAACATTAGCCAGAGGCGGACACACCCCCAATGGGCTGGGCTTAACCCTACATATTAGACTATGATATATCATTTTTAAATACAAGGGTCTTACTTTTACATTGTGTCTAAGTTGTTTTTTTTTTAAATTAAAAAGTACGATATTTTTCACGTTTTATTTAGAAATATTTTAGGTTTAGTAACTATATTTATGAATTTTGGTAAGTAATTTCCTTTTTAATATTTTTAATCTGTCTAGCTAGAATTTCATCTGTAATCTTCACCTAATTCAAGAATAAATTTTCAGTTATTCATTTTCTTAATTGACTAAACATGACCTATAGCAGGGAGCCTTGCCTTTATATACTTCATAGCCAGACCACAGCATAGCTGTTCGTAGACAAAGCTCAGAATCTCTGAGTGATATTTTTACTAAAATTATAATGAAAATAAAAGTCACATATAAACATTAATATTTGCACTATGATCCATTGTGGTATAACTAATATTAATAAATATCTATGGTGTATAGTTCAACATATGCATTCAATAAGCAATGGAAGCATACATATATTGAGCTGGTTCTGAACATATTTATGATACTGATATACAGCCAATTTTGCTAATAAGCCACTTCTGAATGCATTTATATCAAGTATTATTTGTTGCAGTCAAATGACCTTGAGTGTTGAACTTGGATACATGGCTGTTTGGATCCCGGCTGCACTACATACTAGCTACATGATACACTGCTGTTTAGCAACTTTTTAAATACTCATCTTGTTAATTAGCTATTAAATCTCTTCTACATTGTATTCACTTGTAAATCGTCTTCTGTATGAGTCCTAGGTCTGTAGAGATAGATATAGATATAGTAAATAAGCTGGGACTTTTGTATTCCTTCATACTGACATATCAGATAGTATTTGTGTCGTCTGAGAGTGAGTCTATGGGCTGCCGAATGGATAGCCCTGCTGTCTAGGCCCTAGCTATTGGCAGTACATCCCAAGCCCCACTCCTACCTGCTGAATTCCCAGGGACCTGCCAGAAATCTCTCCATATCCCCCAGTCATTAGCCCCTGCATCAGCAACCACTGGAGCCATAACCTTGCCTGTACCTGGAGGAGCAACCACCTGAGTCACAGGCCCCAACTGTACCAACAGGAGGAAGAGGGACCCCCTGAAGCTCAGGATTCACCTGCACCAATTGTAGGAAGAGATGGGTAGATGACAGCGTAATAATGCACTCAACAACGTAAAGAGCAACACAGCACCACCAGAGGCTGGTGGTTTCACAACAGCAAGATATGAACACCCCAACACAGATAAAGCAGAAGAAAATGACCTCAAAAATAACTTTATGAAGATGATTAAGACTCTTAAAGAGGAAATGAAATTCCTTAAAGAAATGGAGGAAACCACAAACAAACAATTGGAAGAAATCAACAAATTCTTTAAGACAAGAAAAAGCAATTCAGGCAGCTGAAGGAAATGATGAAAGACTTGAAAACTGAAACAGGCAATAGAGAAAACACAGAAAGAGAATTCTGGGAATGAAATATGTGAGTAATGCACCGGAACTACAGATGCAAGCATAACCAACAATACAAGAGATGGAAGAAAGAATCTCAGGCATTGAAGACACAATAGAGCAAATAAATTCATTGGTCAAAGAAGATGTTAAATCCAAAAAATTCTGAACAAAAATTATCCAAGAAGTCTGTAACACCATGAAAATATCAAACCACAAAATAAAAGGAGTAGAAGGAGAAGTCTCTCAGCTAAAAGGCACAGAAAATACATTCATCAAAATCATAAAAAAAAACTTTCCCAACCTAAAAAATGACATACCTATGAAAGTACAAGAAGCTTACAGAACAACAACAACAACAAAAAATAGATTGGACCAAAAAAAAAAGTTCCCTCACCACATAATAAAGAAAACATTAAACATATAGAATGAAGGAAAAATATTTAGAACTGCAAAGGAAAAATGCCAAGTAACATATAAAGGCAAATATCTCAGAATTATACTTCTCAATGGAACCTCTAAGTCAGAAGGTCCTAGACAGGTGTTCTATGGACTCTAAGATACCAGAGATGCCAGCCCAGACCACTATACCCAGCAATATTTTCAATCATCAAAGATAGGCAAAAGAAGATATTACACACACACACACACACACCAGATTTAAACACTTCTTGTCCACAAATCCAGCCCTACAGAAAGTACTAGATGGAAAAGCAACTCAAGAAATTTAGCTTAACCCACAAAAACATATGCAATAGATAATCCCACACCAGCAAATCTCAGAGAAGGAAAGCACACCCACAATACTGCCAACAACAACAAAACAAAAAATAACAAAAACTAACAATCACTAGCCATTAATATCTCTTAGTATCAATGGTCTCAATTCACCTATAAAAAGACACAGGCTAACAAAATGGATATGAAAACAGAATACATCCTTCTGCTGCATACAAGAAACACACCTCAACTTCAAAGACAGCCATTACCTCAGAGTAAAGGGTCAGGGACCTATGAAACAAGCTAGTGTACCTGTCCTAATATCTAACAAAATAGACTTCAAACTAAAATGAATCAAAAGAGATGAAGAAGGACATTTCATATTCATCACAGGAAAAATTCATCAAGATGAAGTCTCAATCCTGAACATCCATGTCCCAAATACAAGGTCGCCAACATTTTTTTTAAAAAAATTACTAAAGCTTAAATCCCAATCAAAGCAAACCCACTAATAGTTGGAGACTTTAACACCCCATTCTCAAAACTAGGCAGTATTTCCAGACAGAAAATTAACAGAGAAATGAGGAACTAACAGATGTCAGGACACAAATGGACTTAACAGACAACTATAGAGAATTCCATCCAAACACAAAAGAATATACCTTCCTCTCTGCACCTCATGGAACCTTCTCTAAAACTGACCACATACTCAGTAACAAAAAAAACCTCAACAGATACAAAAAGACTTCAAACCCCGTGTATCATATTGAATCACCATGACTTAAAGTTAGAATTCAACAGTAACACTAATTATAGAACACAATGGCACAGGAGACCACTTCCTAAATATGACACCAGTAGCACAGACACAGAGAGAAATAATTAATAAATTTGACCTCTTGAAATTGAAGACACTTCTGTAAGGCAAAAGACAGGTCAGCAAGACAAAATGGCAGTCTACAGAATGGGAAAAGACCTTCACCAACCCCATATCAGACAGAAGAATGATCTCCAAAATAAACAAAGAACTTAAGAAACTAAACATTAAATATGAAATAATACAATTAAAATGGGGTATGGATCTAAACAGAGAATATTCAACAGAGAAATCTCAAATGGCCAAAAGACACATCCTTAGTCATCAGGTAAGTACAAATCAAATCAAATCTGAGATAACATCATACACCTGTCAGAATGGCTAAAATTAAAAATACTGATGACAGCTTATGCTGTAGAGGATGTTCATTAAGGGGAACACTCCTCCAAGCTGGTGGGAATACAAACTTTTACAGCCTCTTTGGAAATCAGCATGGCGATTTCTTAGAAAACTGGTACTCAATCTACCTCAAGATGCAGCAATACCCAAAGGCATACACCCAAAGAATGCATACTCATAACCTAAGGACATGTGCTCAACTATGTCCATAGCAGCATTATTCGTAATAGCCAGAGCCCGAAAACATTCTAGGTGCTCTTCTACTGAAGAATGTATAAAGAAAATATGGTACATTTACATAAAGGAGGACTACTCAGTGATAAAATACAATGACATCTTGAAATTTGCAGGCAAACTGATGAGATTAAAAAAAAAATCCTGAGTGAGGCAACCCAGACAGAGAAAAACAAACATAGTGTGTACTCACTCAGAAGTGGATATTAGAGATAAAGAAAGGGACAGCCAGCCTACAGTTCATAACCCAAGAATAACTAGGTAGTAAAGAGGACCCTAAGAGAGACATACATGGATTCCCCTGGGAAGGGGAAATAGACAAGAGCTCCTTAGTAAACTGGGAATGTGGGGGTGTAGAGAGAAGGGTTGAAGGGGAAGGGGAAATGAAAATGAAAGTGGGGAGGACAGCATAAGGGAACAGGATGTTTGAGTTAGGGGAAGGACACAGAGGGAAAGCAAAAAAAGATATCTTATAGAGAGGGAGCCATTGTGGTGTTAGTGAAAAACCTGGCACTGGGGAAGTTCCCACGAATACACAGAATGACATCAGGTAAGACTCTAAGTAATACTAGTGAGGGTACCTGACTGTCCATCCCGTGTAATAAGACTGATGACTACCCTAATTGTCATCATTGAACTTTCATATAAGCGATGGCAGCAGATGTAGAGATTCTCACTCAGCTAACCACTAGGCTGAGCTCCTGAAGTCCAAAGAGAGGGAGGAGCTATAATATGAGCAAAGGGATCAAGATCATGGTGGGGAAAACATAGAAACAGCAGATCCAAGCTGGTGGGAGCTCACTGACTCCAGATTGACAGCTGGGTAACCTGCGTAGGCCCTTTGAATGTGGGTGACAGTTTTGCGGCAGTCAGTGGGCCATGGGTAGTGGGACCTGGATGTATTCCTAATGCATAAACCAACTTTTTGGAACCCATTCATTGTGGAGGGATACTGTGCTCAGTTCAGATATGAGTATGAGGGAGAGCTTGGTCTTTCCTCAGTGCGATGTGACAGACTGTTGACTCCACATGGGAGCCCTCACCCTCTCTGAGAAAGTGGGGGTGAGGAAAGTGGGGGAGCAGGAGGAGAGAGGGAGGGGGAACTGTGATTGATTATAAAATGAAAAAGATTGTTTCAAAACAAGAAAAAAAATCAAAGCTGAGAAATAGACTGTATTAAATATCTGTATCATATAGCTATCTTGCTACATTAAAATATAGATGTGAATCATATTCTCAAGTGTGTTAGAAAGTGCATTTTTTAACATTAAATTTGAAAACAAAATCCCTACTACTCTGGCAAGACAGTATCCATGTTGAATTGACTTCAGTGCCTCCTGCCTCTGGGTTCAGATAAACATTCCTAGTGCTGCTGCAGAGGTCTGAGTAGTTAAGGTGACTGTTCCCTGGTGAGAAGCATGCCCTGCCCTCATCCTATGTCTTGTCTGTCTGTCCAACCCCTCCATGTTCCTGGAGAAACAGTCTGTACATTATACACTGCTTCAAAAGAGATAGTTCCAGTTTAAATATGTTATTTACTTAGAAAAATTAAGAGATAGCTTTGCAGGGATGTCTATTAACATTATTGGGTATAATGAAAACTAATATTTTCATAATAAACAGGATGACTTTAGTGATGGGAAAGATATATTAGATAAATATACATTGGATGACAACATTTTTTTGAGATTGGGAAATGTGCTGAGCACTGAGAATTAGCCTTCCTCAGAGTTGATTGCCCTAAATAGTTAGCCAATCCCAAGTAGTCATCCTAGGAAACACATGGACGTGTGACACTAAAGGAACTCAGGAGGTTACATTCAGGAATGTGTGTGTGTGTGTGTGTGTGTGTGTGTGTGTGTGTGTACGTGCATGCATGCGGTATGTATATATGTGTAACATCAACAATTAATGAATACGAGGCCATGAATTTGAAATGTAGTCAGAAATGCTATGAGAGGAATTGGAGAGAGAATGAGGGAGAATGATGTAATTATAGCATAATTAAAATTAAAATGTGTTACACAAGAAAAACCAGAGTGAGAGGGAAAACTGCCCAGATGTTGAAAGTTACCGGTTACAAGAAGACAGGTGCCAAATGCTACCGCTGCTCTTCTTTTTAATATAGTTGAGTGATTCCAGAATTCTTTAAAACTATTAAATTTTTAGAATCATGACTACATTTACCTCTTTGCTTTCATGGCCTCGTTGTGGATGCAGACAGCACAAGCAATGCTAAGACACACAAGTCACTTTTTCTTCATTTATCCATCTGCTTCCTTGAACCTGCTGACACTCCAGCCATTCCAGTTAAAGCTTTGTCTTCATCTGTGTGACTTCGGTCCCGGTGAGTAAGAAGACTCTGTGTGCTTCAGCCTGACTCTTGCAGCCGAGTCGCGGCTGCTCTGGAAATTATACTCCTGCAGCATTTGCACCCTGCCTCGTGAACAGTGTTATCAAGTTGTCTTCATTAAGCAGCAGAAAAAAAAATCATTCTGCTCAATAAGGGATACTCTTCTGTTAGTCTAATAATCGGGTGCATGTCCTTGGCAGGTCACTTACGTGACTGGGTCTAATGACCTTTAAATTAGACACATAATGCTATTGATAGTAGGCAAGATGTGATGGCCCAATTACCACACAAAGGATACAGATTTTGAAAAACTCAGTACAGAAAGTGAAATCATTTCATTTGTTCAGTAGAAAAAAATATACTTTAATTTTTAGATTGCTCACACTACCTTAAAATATCATCTATAACAAATTAATGTGCAGATGTTATCAAGTTGAGTTCATAAAATTAAATTGTGCAGAAATGGTATTTGAAAAGTATAATGAACCCAGAAAGGAAAAATTCTAGAATTTTAAAAAATTAAGAAAAATAATTTAATGACTTTTTATAAATGCTAAAAGTAAGTTGCTACTTCCCTGAAGTCATGAAGACTAAATTTTACTTTATATTTTTTTGCATACTAAAATTCGAGCTTTAACTGAATGCTTGTCTTCTCTTGGATGGGAGATCTTGAACTTGACTTAAAATGCATTCTTTATAAATCCATGTAATCAACTAGACATTACCAAGTACTATATATTTTTACTCTTTCAGAGTGGGGCTTTTAAATGTCAGCACTATTGACCTTCAGAGCTGGCCAATTTTTGATTTGAAGGGTTGTACAACATGGCACTGTATTATATTATCACTTATCATCATCCCTGGTCACTCTATATACACATTTGCCATCTCCAATATCACAACAACCAAAATTACTGTTGCATATCAGCAGGTGTCTTTGAAGGCAAACCCCCCTCTATCATGAACAGAAGCTTTAAAATGATGAAACGTACTTAGAATCTGATTCCAACTGTTTTGCAAAGGACTGCAATTACATAATGAGTCCAGAAAACATAAGTGAATAAATAAATATTTTTCTTTCAAAGCAACTTTCAAAATGGTGTATCAAATTATACTCTGACTGTGAAGTTTAGAGAAGTCCAGTATTATCTGGCCTTCTTCTCTGGTATGCTTGTATTATAGGTGTGTATCTACTGAAAATATTTCATAAATTAAATAAACAAAATAATTTTAAGCATCGCTTGTTGAATGTGAAAATCCCTGTGAGAGTTAAGTGAACCACTGTTTTAAAAGGCAAATTCCCTGCACAGTCTAAAACTGTTAACATGCAGAGCAGTTCATGTCAGCAGATTTACTCTTCATCAAATGCAGTTCATCTTAGAGAAAATATTAATTCAATTATTCAAAGAGAGCAACTAAAATTGAATACAAAAATACTTCAGTACACTTTTATATGAATAAATACACTTCTCTTGGGGGCTTTATTATTTCTGTCTTCTTTCCTTCTTTTCCTTCCCTTCCTTCCTTCCTTCCTTCCTTCCTTCCTTCCTTCCTTCCTTCCTTCCTTCCTTCCTTCCGGCTTCTTTCTTTTGTCTTTTGTTCTTTTTTTCTTCACTTTTTTGTTCCCTTCTCTTTCTTTCTTCTATTGTATAATTCTTTTTTCACAATAATAATTTCACATTTTGCAATTTCAATAGCTAACAGAGTTTATACTGTTTACTTATGAATCCTGCAAATATGAATATTTTCAGTCGTTAATTTAGCTTAATGAACATTATCTCATTCTAAAGATTCTTCAGCAACTTTAGTTAAAGCGTGTCTAACACTCAACTTAGTATTGATCCCAGGTAGCTTGATTTCCTCTGTAGAACCATGGCTACACCTTGCCTGACATTAATAGTATTACGTCTGTAGCTTAAATGTCATTAGAACAGATTACTTAGCTGACCCTTGAAAGACATGCACTCAGTCATAAGTGGAAAGGGAGAAGATTGTTTAACCAGCATGGCATCCTTAGCATCTTCTACTTCAATCAGAATAGAACTGCGTTTGCAGTAAACCTTAAGAAGTATTTGAGATAGATCAAGGGACTGGAGGGACAGACAGATCTCCTTAGGAAAGGGAAATAGAATAGATAGTTAAGGATGGGTGGGGAGGTGAGAGCGATCAGGAGGATCGAGGGGGATTGAAGAGAGACCTAGTGGAGAGAATATGGAGAGAAACAGCTAACATTAAAGGATATTTGAGGGGTAATATAGCAGAAACTTTTAAAAATGCATACAAATGTGAAAGCAATCTAAAAGAAACTACCAAGTAATGGGGAAGTAATGGGGGAATCAAAGCCCCAGTTAGACATCTCTTGCCCCCAAATGAAGCTTCCAGTGCTTGTTCTTGGTTACATTTAGTTGAATTGTTGCCCAAAGGTGTCCAATGCAACCCCCCAAACCAATCAGGCTAGTGCTAAGACAATAGGTTGCTCTCCACAAACTAAAGGCAAGTCCCCATTACTGAAGATAATGACTATGCAACTCACTCAACATGGAGAAGTCAATTTGGTGCCAACAGAGAGCTTTAACCTCTATTATCTCTTTTCTGTGGTACAGGAAGGTACTCAGCATACTATCAAACTAAACAATAAACACCAACACTGGCACAAAACTTAATCTATAGTGCTGTCCTACCTGAAAGCTAATTTAGTGCAATTGTAGCAAAAGGCTTGGGGAGGGCCCAACCAATATCTGGTTCAATTAGACGCCCATTGTACAATACGACACCCATATCTGAAACTGCTTGGGTGACCAAGATCAAGACTAAATAGCCCAGGGACCTAGGATAAAACCAAATACTACTATTTTAAAAATGGCAATAAAATGAATCATATTGATATTTTGCAATACTCATAATTCAGTCCCTTACTAAGCAATAGTCATCATCAAAGACACTTCCTCTTGCAACAGATGAGAACAAAGGCAGAGAACCACAGACATTATGCAAAGAGTGAGAGACTTGGAACAGGCAGCTCTAAATATGATGTCGCTATCAAATACCTCTCCTCAGTGCTCAGGGAAACCTGAGGAAGAAAAGACAGAGAATGCTCTTGGTTGTGAGAATTCATTCAGCCAATAGCTTCTTCATAGAGACTAGATACTCATTGCTACTTTTTTCTCATAAATAGCTAATGCGTTTTAGTATAAGACAGACTACTCAGGATAGAACAGTTATTGAAACAACCTCTGTTAAGTGTTAATTACCTTAGACTTTAGATTTAGCATGTGTTTCTTGCTTGATGTTGTTCATGTTGGTTGGAATTCTATTTTTGTGTATGTTTTTGCATTTTCTTTTTCCTGGACAATAATTGATAATTTTTCTTACTGCATATAGTTAAGTTTTAGGTTTAGAACCCCCTTATTTAGACAAAAGTAGGAGGTATTGTGAAAATTCATTCAGTCAATAGCCTTTCGAATACCAGCCCATTAGGGCACGGCCTGAGGTACTATAAGCACAGAGAGAAGGCATGCTTGGTCCTTTTCCCTTTTTGCTTGGTTTGTTGGTCAGAGGTCCTTTCTCAGATCCCAGTGCCCACAGAGCAGAGGAGCACAGAGGCTTGCCTATGTGACTGTTCCCCTATAAACATGTGCTAGGGATCTCATGGGACTCCTTTAATTATGCCACAGTCCTTTGAGTTTATATTACGGATTTAAGTTTAGTGTTTTTAAAAGATTTTAGAGTATGCTAACTTGTCCGTCTATATCTAAATTGTTTCTTGTGACTTTTCTTGGATCCTTCCTTTCTTCCTTCCTTCCTTCTTTCCTTCTCTCTCTCTCTCTCTCTCTCTCTCTCTCTCTCTCTCTCTTTCTGTTTTGTCCTGGCATTATTTGTGGATGCAGATAAGAGGGGATGTGGAGAGGAAGTCGGAAGAGTGGAGGGAGGGAAACCATGATCAGAATATATTATGCAGTAGAAAAAAAAGCTATTTTCAATAAAAATAAAAAGAAATAGAACTGAGTTTTACATTATTAATCTGCTATGAAAATTATTATATATAATATAAGAAATATATGCATATAAATTAACACATGGAAATTATTCTGGTGATGTCTTTAATGTCAAGGTTTTATTGAACAATCAAATGATTTGAAGAACTGTTCTAGGAGTTGCCTTAACTGTATTGGCAGGATTTTTATAATCTTTTTTTTTTAATCTACCACATCTGAAATAATAAAATAGAAAACACTTGGAAAGTAATAAGACATAACATTAATGAAATAAAACAGGGTGTTATACTAAGTACGGTAGATTGCCATGAGTTCTTAGCGTGGAACTATTATTTAGATGTAAATAGAAAGATACAATAGTGACTTAAGAGGTCATAGGTGCCTAGTGCTTTCCTTTATGTTTGCACTCATATTTGGATATGTGCTCCTAGAACAGTGTCTGTCTTCTGATGTGTAAATAGGGAATATGGGTGGAGGTCCGATTGTTACTTTTCTAGACTTAAATAAAGGACCCTTTCCATATATACTAGAATTAATGTATGTATTATTATTTGTAATCTACTGTTATTTACTAAAACATAATTTAAACTACATGTACCTCATTAACCTAGAGTGATCTGAAATATAACGGTTTATTAAATGGTTCTGATTAAAGTATGAGTGAATAAAATATTTAAGAGCTATCTGATTTTGTGGTCATTCACTTTTAATTTAGGAGGGACTATAAAAAGGATAATGAACAAGAATAAGATAATTAAATGAATAATCAAATAGGTGGTGAATTAGAAACTTTGTAAATATTGCTGGATAATAAGATTACCAAAATTTCAACTCAATTAGTTCCAAGAAATCTTCTATATACTTGTTCACATACAAATCATTGCTGAAGCGTCAAGAAAGGGCCTGTTTTAGTTTGCTTAAAATGCTGTGATTTTGTTTGAGCTTAAGGTTTTATTTTTTGCTGACAGATAATCTCACTTCTTCAATGAAATATGACTGCAATAAAAAGAAGCATACTTATAAAAACATTATACAGTTAATGAATAATGTAGTTTGATAGGAGGACACAATATGTAGATTTATTTCATAGAGGCAAATTTATTTAACTCCCAGAGTGGGAAACTATCAAATCTCACCATTCTACATCTCAAAAAAATAGTTTTATAATATTTTGCTGAGGTGCCAGGTGTTAGAACAGAAATATTCTTGTTATATAGAAATGAGATAAAAAAAATAGTGTGTGAAATTTTTACTACTTAATATTAAGGAATCTATTAGCATCTTTGTATAGAGTTTAAAAAACATTAGTGAAATAGACTTAATGAAAAGAACAGACTTATATATTTCAAAAATATTTTAACAGCTGGTGTAATGGCCTTGTTATCTTTTGGTTTGGTTTGTAAATCTGCCTGCCCCAAGTTTTACAATCCAGGCACCACACCCTTTTTTGAGCAGTCTTCTCCATTGCACTGAAAATTGCTTCACCTCTCCAGAACTTCCTACTCTCTCAGACAGGTTTTACTGCATCGAATCCAGAAGTCAACTTACGAGGCCTGAGTCACAAATTCCTAAACACAGAGGATGAAATCACTAACCGTGCCTTCCATAAGGTGGTGTGAATGTACGGCAATAATTGCTGTGTAATTACATGGTAATTATTGACCATTTAAGTACACTTAAGAGCAGGGTGAGTACTATGTAATCAAAGACTAATTATCTGATTATTTCTGTCTTTTAAACTGCAGGCTTACAAGATATAAAAATTTTAAGTAACATGGTGATTAGTCACTGAACTCCACGGTAACTTGAAATAACCTGTAGAAAATGTATTTGTATTGTAATCCTCCTGACTAATGATGGCAGACTAGACATGATACTCATTTTAAGACATAATCCCAAGAAATTTTATCTCTATATTATGCTAATAAAGCACAAGTCCTTAACTAATGACATTCATGTGATCTAACAAATAAAGCTTGTCTGAAGATCAGAGTGCGGAGCTAGTCACTAGATAGCCATAGAGGCCAGGCAGTGGTGGCAAGCATCTTTAATCCTATAACTCAGAAGGCAGAAGCAGATGATCTCTGTGAGTTCAAGGCCACCCTGTGCTATACAGAGCCAGGTGGTGATGGATCACACCTTTAATCCCAGGATTTGGGAGTCACGCACATTTAATTCCAGCACTAGGGAGGTGGAAATGGGTGATGCTGGGTTATGGCCTTTGATGGGAAGGGATATGTCAGGGATGAGAGAGGAAAGAATGTATGGCAGGAGGAGAGAGGAGATCAAGGTTTCAGTCTGAGGCCTTGTAGAGACAGGATAACCCATTCAGTCTGAGGATTCATGGACACAGGATCTTGCTCCCTTCGGTCTGAGGGTTTGGTAAGTGTAAAAAGTCTCTATAGTGGCTGACTCTTTACTTCTCTGATCTTTCAACATTTACCATAATATCTGACCCCATGTTTTTATTATTAAGACTGATTAGAAGCAACACTACAGAATTATGATATGTATCTTATAAGAAAATTATTAGATATTTGAAATATGGCTGGCTGTAGCTTATATGTAAAATATAGAAGTTCCTTGTTGATCACATTGTAGACTGATTTCATGTACAAGAACCCACCAGAAGAGTATCATGAGTAGGGAGGTGCATAGGGTCTGATTCCTGGCTGAGAAGTTATTGACAGTTGATGGCCTCTGAAGGATAAGAGTGAATTTTCCTCAGGTTTGTAGTCCTGAATGGCTACCCATCTCCACCATGTGTTCCATACCCATATTCCTAAGACACAACAAGTGGACTCTGAAGTTTTTAAAACTAGAGAGAGAAAGACAGACACATATTGAGACAGGGTGACAGAGACGGGGCAGATTTAAAAAAGAGCTTGAAATTAGAGAGAAAAGGTGGTAGAGAAGGCATTTGAGGGGGGAAAATGGGGTGGATTTGATCAAAATACATTATACAAATGTCCAAAATTCTGACAGAAGGCAAAAAGACATTTCAATGTAACATTATTCCTTTTAACAATATTCCTTCGCATATTATTTTAGAAAGGACAGCTTAAACAGCTAGGGCAGTGATAGAAAAGGAGTTTGGACACTTGATGTCATGGTGAAATCTAAATTCATAGTGCAGTTTATCTTAGGTATAATGGCCGACAACTCTAACCAGCACAAGGACCTTTGAAAGCTTAGAGAGGAAGCTTGCAGGTTTGAGTCTAGCCTAAACTCTATTGCAAGAAGCTGAAAATACAGAATAAAAATAGTGTATCTTAATTTCATTAGTAATTCCATAATATTCAAGTTGGTGTCATATTCAGGATATTCATCAAAAATATTGTTTAACTATCGACTTTAACTATATCAAATATAGGAACTACAAAAGAAACAGAGATTTAGCAGTGGCACAATTGAGCAACAAAAGGAGGGAAATTTATGCTGTTTATATATGTTTGTTCTAAGACACAATATTAAGCACTGTGTGTGTACTTGTGATTTAAGTTAACAATTATAAAACTCTAATTAAATATCTTTCTTAAAGAAAGGTGACCTGAAAAATTTGTAAATCAAGCCCTGAAATAAGGATCATGTTTTCTGTCATGAAGAGATTATAATATGTATTATGATATGTAAAATATATATGCAAAATTGCAGTCATTACAAACTACATATAAAAACTTCCAGTGTTCTCCTCTAAACTCGGTGGGCACCTAACTCACATGTACACATATGTATCCCTTTCACACAAATATACATAATTTTAAATACAAATAAACTAAAAATATCGTTGTCTGTGTGTCACACAATTTAACTGAATGAAGTAAGAAAATAATACTTCTATGAAAAGAGCATATCTTCCTGAAGTTTGGACATTAAAAAATATTTTAGGTATGGCATTAAAAATACTAACATTAGAAAATTTTTACTTCATTACAATTGAAACTATTTTACATCAAAAGATACTATTGAACAATAAAAACCATTACATTTTCAAATTAAACATCTGAAAGTTTTTGTATCGAAAATATATAGTTAATGTTGATAGCCATTTGATCTGTTTGACAAACAGACCAGAGACATTTTATTTTATAAATATAAATAATATATTATTCATTCATATTTTAGATAGATTTTTAAAGTGAGATATCAACAGTTTATAGCCATGTCCACAGATGATCAATACAATAATACTATGAGATGTGAGATAATAGTACCTCACAAACAGTGCCTGTGATTACAGTGACTGCAAAGAAGATAGCCTATAAGAGCTGGACAGTATGTGGAGAAACTTGAATGTTTATTCATCACTGATAAAAATTTAAAGATTGCAAATATTATTTGCATTTGCTTTGGTTTCTTGAGATGTTTAACAAATATTTGCTATGTAACACAGAAAATCTATTCTTAGGACTCCATTCAAAAGAGGAGTTACACATATAAAAACATGCATTTAAAAGTATGCTGTTTCTAATTCTTCAATCTGAAAGTAATCTAATAGACATTAGTTAAAAGGAGAATGGTGGCATGAAACTCCTAGACATAACCAACCAATATCTGCTTTGACTTAAGGCCCACACTGCAAGGCATAACTCACACTCAGCAGAGCTTGGGTGACCATGATCTGCAATCAGACAGCCCAGGGACCTAGTGTAAAACCACATACTACTAGTCTTAAAAAAATATTAAAAGTATTGACTCCTAAAGACATTCTGCTATATTTATATATCAGCTCCTTCCTCAGCCACCATCAGAGAAGCATCCTCCTTAATAGATGGAGACAAATACAGAGGCCTACAGCTAGATATTATGCAAAGAGTGATAGATCTTGGAACAACATTCAGTCCTAAATGTGATGCCTCCATCAAATCTCTCCTCAGGGCTCAGAGAGCCTGTCAGAAGAGGAAGCAGAAACAGTGTGGAGCCAGAGGAGCTGGAGAAAACCAAGAAAGCAAGGCCTTCTTAATCTACATGACTAAACGTATGTGAAAACTGAAGCAGCATGCTTGGGGCGTCAATGGGTTACACCAGGTCTTTTACGTATGTATTATGGCCTACAGTTTAGTGTGTTTCTATGGGCGTTCAGAGAATGGGGACTAGTGGGTCTCTCATTCTTGTTTCTGCTCCTGAGTTCTTTTCCTCCTGTTTCTTCGTCTTGTCCAACTCCAGAGAGATTGGTTTTGTTTTACGCTATATTTCATTTTGTCAGTATTTTCTTAATATCTAATAAAGCCTGTTCTTTTCTTGTAAGAGACAGAACAGGAGTGCATGCAGACGGAAGGGGAGGTGTGAAGGAGCTGAGAGGAGTAGAGGGATGTGAAATTGTAATTACAATATATCATGTGAGATAAAAAATTATTTTCAATATAATGAATCTATACATGTAAATATACATATACTATAGTTTATGTATTGACATGGAAGAATGTGGCCCAACTATAAAAAACTATGCTTCATGAGGGAGAGATGACTAGAAGATTAAGGCACTTGCTTCCAAGCCTGACAGCTTGAGTTCATTCTCTGGGACTCACATCGTGGAAGGGGTAACCAACTCCTGCAAACTGTCTTCCGTCTTCCCCTGGTGCTCACAAATATATAAATTCTATCACAAGCACAAAGTAAAATGAAATCTTTGTACCACTTTGAAAATGATAGTCTCTAATTTGTAGAGACATAAATACATCAGTGGTAGAGAATAAAGATTTAAATTCATACTAACGTAAAAATGAAGACTACAAAACTATTGACTTACTAACTTATAATGGGTAAATTTTAGACTTTATAAATTATACCTCAGTTATTTTAAAAGCTCCAAGGCTTAAAAATAATACCGAAAAAGCACTTAGTAAAAATAAATAAAACAGAAAGTGAAGGATAAAGAAACAGAATGTCAGACCATTGGACAAAATTGTGTAAAGAAAACGTATATGTGGACTGATTTGAGTGAACAATGACCACTAAGATCTGTCACAATGTAAATTGCTCACCTACTACAATCCTACAGTTCTTGAAATAATAGCTAAAGTATTAATATGGGGATGGGATAAGGCTATGAATAAGAATACTTTGAAGGGGTCCTCTTTGCAAATGATCTTATTCTGTATATAAAAGATCCCAAAGACTACACCACAAAACTCCTAGGACTGAAACACCTTCAGCACAGTGACAGGTTACAAAATTAACATACCCAAATCAGTAGTCTTTCTATCAAACGAAGGATAAACTTGGTAGAGAGAAATTAGGAAAATAATTCTGTCCACATTATTCATACAAAATAAAAATACCTTGGAATGAACATAACAAAGGAAGTGAAAGACGTCCACAATGAAATTTCAATACACTGATGAAAGAAATTGCGAAACACGTCTTTCACCATCCATCAACCATCTATCTGCCATCTGTGGACTATATGTCATCTATCTATCAACTACCCATCTTTCATCTAACATCTATCTATTTCTATCAATCATCTTTCTATATCACCTATCTGTTAATCATCTATTTATCTAACATCTGTATGTCATCTATCTTTCATATATCTATCTCACATCTTTCTATCAATCTATTCATCATACAGCACATGAAAAAGTAAAACACACATTAGACAACAGGAAAATCCATATAAATACCATGCAAACACACACACACACACACACACACACACACACACAGGAATACCTAATAATGAAGGTTATAAATAATAATAAATAGGTTGTGAATAAAATGAAAACCATCACACATTTGTGAGAGGAATATCAAATGGAAGAGCCACATAAACTTTTTCAATCAGTTTTTAAATTTGACATATATTTACCCAAAGTACTTCTCCAATACATCCACCCTAGAGTAAATGTACAATTATGTAAAATTTACATGTGAGTGCATTAATGTCATTTGGTAAAAACTGGAAAGGTTTTCATGTGGGTTAACTAATGTAAGGATTAACAATTCTGTATACTTGCATATACAACAAAAATTGCTCAGCAATAAATAACAATTACTGATGCATTCTTTAGAACTTCGATAAAAACAGTTTTACATTATATGGTTCTTTAATTTGAAATTCCGAAAAGATAAATGTGTAGAGAGGTGAGATAGGCATTTTTCCTGGCATACAAAGTTGGAGAAGGATCTGCTTCCAAATAAGGAGAGAGAAAAGAATAGAAACAATTCTAGAATTCAAGGGAGAAGCAACAGCAACCTTAGAGAGGCTGTCTCACTTATTTAAAGAATGAAGGGCGAGAACGGGAGGGGAGGAGGGAGGAAGGAAGAGAGAGAGAGAGAGAGAGAGAGACAGAGACAGAGAGACAGAGAGACAGAGAGACAGAGAGACAGAGAGACAGAGAGATTTGTTTGTTCTTCATCCCATGATGATACATTAAATATTTTCTTTTACAAGGGAAAAAGAGACTTAATGATTTTGGTCATCTGCCTTCACATCTCAGAGAAATATGAAATGATTAATTTTGTTCTCCATCAGTGAGTACAAGGGGAGAATTTTCATAGAAACACTACCTAGAGGAGATAGAAGTAAGGGAAATTTTAGCAAACAGCATACCTACACAAAATATTTCATCTTGTGGCAGAGCAATGTGAGACAGCTCTAGCCAATTATTGAGACAAGCCAAGTGTGTTCCCATAGTCTACACCAGCAAAGGAAGCCTTTTATACATGATCTACTTCTTGGTCAGAACTGAAGCCAAGCTAAGTGGTCAGATTGTCCCTAACAAAGACAGTCGGTGAAGAGTGAGACAGTCAGTTCTTCAACAGTACAAATATCGTCACTAGGAATATAAAAGGAAAAAGGAATAACCAATGGACACTTACAGGGTGCATAACTGACCCTAAGCGAATGGATTTCAACAGGTTGCCAGACAATTAATTAAATTTGATTCTCACAAATAAACTCAGTGATCTACAGCAAGACAGAGATAGACAACTGAACAACTGAATACTCTAAGATGAGAAGCTGACCATAAAACAAAAATCGTTAAGGAAATCCTCCAGCTGAAAAGGGCAGTGCCTGATGTGAAAAACACAACAGAATACTCTATCCAGAGGAATAATTATGGAGCTAGAAAACTGGGCTGATGGAGGAAGGTCATTGGTTAATTAAGTAAAGAAGCTGCTTGCCCTGATAGATTAAAACATAGGTGGGAGGAGTAAACAGAACAGAATGCTGGGAGGAAGAGGAAGTGAGCAGAGCCTCGACAGCTCTCCTCTTGGGGGCAGATGCCTCAGAGAGAAGCCATGCTCCTGGCTCCTGGGCGGATGCGGGGATAGCTCTGCTCTCTGAGACACACACGATGAAGCTCCGACCCAGGATGGACGTAGGCTAGAATCTTCTTGGTAAGACAGGTGCTCACAGATTATTAGAGATGGGTTGATTGTGATATCAGAATTAGCCAGTAAGGGCTA
>NC_022009.1:77357774-77360291 GCF_000317375.1 Microtus ochrogaster
GATATCAGAATTAGCCAGTAAGGGCTAGAGCTAAAGGGCCAAGCAGTGTTTAAATGAATACAGTTTATGTGTTGTTATTTCGGGCATAAGCTTGCGAGCAGCGGGGTGCTGGGGACGCAGCCCCACCGCTCCTATTTCAACAGTGGGCGTTTTCAAGCAAACACCTAGAAAAGGCAAAATAATATAAATAAATGCATTGAACAAATATGAAATACTACTTTGTAAAACTATGTGTGTTTATTATCGGAGTTTATAAAAAGCAAGCTGTATGAAAGATGTAGTTATCTAATTTAAAAGAAATAATGACTCTGAAGTTACTAAAGCTGGGAAGGGAGGTAGATATCCAGATCTGAGAAATCTTCCCAAACTGAAAAATGTTAAGTATAGAGTCATCCTTCATAACACATTATAAACTAGTTTTGAAAAGTCAGCACAAGAGAATTTTGAAGAAAATATCTTATCACCAAGAAGGCAATATCTACAACTATCTAAAGACTGAGCAACACAAAGCCTGTGGCTAGGAAACAATTGAGTAGTAAGTTAAAACACCTAAAACAAACCAACCTGTCAACCAAAGACACCACACCTGTGCATTTATTCTTCAGTAATGAAAGGTGTTCACAGAATAACAAAAATGGGGGAAAAGGTTTCTAGTAGTTATATCCTACAGGATGGGCTATAAAATTTGTTATAGTTGAAAGGAATATATAGCCGTCAGCAGCAAGAAAGCATATTTCACCCACAATATAAAATATAAATATATAAATATATGTAGAATAATGTAATATTGAAATGCATAGAAATAATTTTAATTTGAATATAAAAGTTCAAAGGTAAACAGTGACAATAATTATAACTACAAAACTTTAAAAGTTGCACAAACTAAGAATAAGAAAATTTTGATCATAACTTAAAATGCACTTTTGTGTGGTAGGGAGTAAAATTAAAATGGTGCCATATGAAATGAAAAAAAACTCATCACCTGCCCCACAAAAACATAACAGAGTCAACATTGTCTTAAAACGTAAAATAAAACTTACTCTGATAAACAAAGATAAAGGGAAAAGAATATAAACAGTAGAGAATGAAACCCATCAAAGAGAAAAAGAGAGACACACAGGAATAAAGTTCTATGAAGCAGACAAAAATTAATAAAGTGCCTAAAAATCAATGAATTAAAATCTTCAACCAAAGACAGAAGAGGAAGAAGGCAGGCTCCAGTGTCCCAAAAGATGTTCTACAAGAGACTCATTTTACATTTGGGGATATGCATGGGATTACAGGGAGTGAGAGGAAATAAAAGACTTTTACAAAGAGTAGGGATGCTCAGTGCTACCACTTTCATTCATCAAACAAGAGGAAGTCTCAGCCAAGGCTTTTAATAAAGACTGAAAACAATGAGGAAGAGGAAAAGGAAGAGAAGTTGTACCTAGGAAATTCAGTAAATCTACAGTATAGATAAGTGTCTTAGTTTGTGTCCCTGTGGTGATAAACAGGGGCTGAAACAACCTTGGAGGAGGGAAGATTTATCGGTCTTAAAGTGTCAGCCCATCACTCAGTGAGGAGCCTGGACATGGAACCTGAAGGAAGACCATGGGGAATACTGCCTACTCACTCTCAGGCAGCTGGTTCCTCAAACCCAGAGTAGCACTACCACCACTGGCCAACAGTGTATTGAATCACATCTGTCGTCAGTCAAGGCAATGTCCTACCAACATGCCTATGTGATAGAAGCAATTTCTCAATTGAAGTTCCTTCTTCTCAAATGTGTTTGGCTAACATGATAGTCAACATGAAAATAACTGTTTTTATAAACCAACAATGACGTATTAAAAAAATAAAACTAAGTAATTAGTTTCATTTCCAACAGCACCAAAAAAAAATTACATGGGAAATTTTATCTGAAGACTTTTTCTAAAATTCTAAAAAAGGTATGATAAAAAAATTAAAATAAAACAAACAAATAGATAATCTCTTATGATCACTGGTTAAAACACTTAAGGACATTAAAATGTTCAGAGCACTCAAACAAATTTGCATATTCAGTGACATTTTTATTATAATCTCAAACGTGTTTTTATAGAAAGAGAAACAAACAATTCTAAAATACATATGGAATCACAAAAAAATACATAAATTAGCAGAACAACTTTGAACAAAGCTGAGACTTCACACTTCCTACAGCAATGAAGATAACACAACAAGGCAGGTACAGAGACCAATGGAACAGAATGGGAAGCCCAGAAATTAATCTGCACATATGTAGCCAACAGAACTTTAAAAGGAGTGCCAAGTCTATACCCTAGAAAAGGAAAATGTGTTCAAACGGTTTTAGGAAGACTGGTTATCTGAATCCAAAGAATAAAATTAGAAAATTATCTTATATCACAAAAGATTATTTCAAAATAGATTCAAATGAAGCATAAGAAACTAAATATTTCAGAAGAAAAACAAAAACCTTCTTGCTCTTGAACTACTTTCTTGAACGTGCACCAAAAGGGCAGACAACAAAAACAA
>NC_022009.1:77360671-77368325 GCF_000317375.1 Microtus ochrogaster
AATCTTCAGTAGACATTTAATCACAGAAAAGATGAGTAACATATTGAGCACTGTGTAACATCACCTAGACACAATAAATTAGCATTTTAAAGCTATAAGGATTGCTCCCATGGGAAAAAAAATGAGATTGGGTGATTTAGAAAACAAAACAACAACAACAACAAAAACCACTTTCTTTTTGTGTGCTGTTAGTGGGAATGTAACGCGGTAGATTCTATTGTATGAAAAATACCATAGAAGTTTCATACAAATAATCAAAATGGCATGATATGACTTAACAGTCCCACTTCTGTTTACAAATCTCCAAAAAACAGAAACCAGAATCTCACAAAGGTATCTTATTCACAGAAGCCAAGAGACAAAAACAAAATGCAACCAATATCCATTGATGTATGAATGGATAATAAAAATAAGATATTTTGGCATATTGGAATATTATTTGTCCTCAGAAAAGAAGGAAGTCCTACATTTTACACAGTATTTTGATACTGTGGAGGAGACCTGGCTATATGCCAAATGAAATAAACTAGCCAGTGCTGCTGTAGTACCGTGTGATTTCTCTTGTGGAAGCTATGGGAGCTGGAGTGGGGAAGAGAATGATATGGGGCTCATCAATGGTTATGAAGACACTAAGTTCCAGAAATCTGCTATATAAAGTGATTTCTGGAGGTATGGAGAAGTTCAGTACACTAAAAATTTAATATGGCAACTCTTCCATTATGTACTCTTATTGCAACACAAAACTAAATCCAGAACTAAGGAAGTGAGTATATTTTTAAAAGCCTGCAATATATCTGTTACATGTAATGACAATATCAAGAGTATATATACAAATCCATGCTCACACAGTTATAGGGAGTCAACATCACATAGTCTCATTTTATAACCAATTATACCTCAATAAAAGCAGGAGGGAGGGAGTCAAACTCGACATTGCAGTATTTTCTTTGATCTATGGCATTAAATAACTTGTAGGAGGTATATATAGTTATTAATTAATAATGCTTAACAAATAAAGCAAAAACAGAACAACCTCATGGGAATTTAAATACACCCTAACTGTAGTGTGTGTGAATTATGTTCCCAAAGCCTGTTTTGGAGGATAATGCTGAGGCAGAAACTTGAGCAGGTTACTTATCACCTTTTTCTGCCAGGCTTTGAAAACTATCTCATTTGTGACAGCAAAACTCATATAATAAATGGTCTTCTCGACAGCAGCAGTAATTCAGTACCACATAGCTTGGCGGAGGATGCTGTCCAACCCCTCCTCCAGTGCACTAAAAAGCTTTGTACTCTGCACGTCCTTCGTTCACCTCCACGCTTTGATCTACTACAACACTTCTGCTAGGTAGAATGTACACACCACAACCAAACGGTGACTCACAGACCATGACTGGGCTTTAGGGGTATCTACTTCAGAGTATAATACTCTTTACATCTTCATTAATGATCACTGTATTACACTATTTTAATTATCAACAGAACTTGTGAAATTTGGTTTGACCAATTGCCTATAGTACAAATGTTAAAAATCACATGAAAAACACTGAATATGCCTCTCTCTTCCATGACCCATTTGTGGGTTTCACTGAAGTGAAATACATTCAGAAGGTCCCTACATTGGGTCTTTCAAGGTATCCTCAATTGATTTTGTGACATAGTCAATAGTAACACTTCAGTGAGTTTTTCCCATACATCAATATTTTGTTTCATTATTAGATAGAGTGTTAGCTGTTAACCTTGCCATTGTAGCTAAGATGCTCCCAGCCAACATGCAAAGACTTGCTATGAAAATGAAATTTTAATGATAACTTAGAAGGGTTGGACTCTTCCTTGCCTTTGGCAAAAGCCATAGTAATTTGTTTTGCAAGCATCGTATGACAATTGTCCTGAAATAACTCGATTGGTTTAGAAGAGAAGCGACTGTGCTTTGTCAAAAAATTAAGCAAAAGTTCATGACCCAAATTAGCTGAGATCTCTAACCTAAAAGGCTCTAGGGGAAGTTACGAAAGTCGTCAATTCAATAAAATTTCATTTCAAAAGATTTCTGTCTTCATAATTCCCAGTGTATGCGCCTGTCTGTTCTGCCTGTGCAGTCTCATCACGGTTAGCTGATACAGTGATGTACAGATTTACCGTTCACAGTTTTGTAGTGTAGTTTGCTTCACGCACTGCTTCGGTTACTAATTGATGGGTGGTTTTCTCTTATTTTTCTACTCTGATGACTTATTTCCAGCTTCTAATTCATTTTTAATTGATGTGTATCAAGCCAAACAATAATAACAATGCTAAACACAAAATCTTAGTCAAAGAAAAACATAGCCTGCCATCCTGAATAGTGTTGTCATCCAGCCCTGGTAAAAACTTCCAATGCAGGGCTTAGTACAATAAGACTCTCTCTGTGAAAGTGGTAACAAATTTGAAAAAAAAAAAGAGGGTGTGGTACACCTGACCAACTGACCTGTGATTTCATATAAATCCACAGATCAGCTCATAGACATTCTAAATATAGCAAAGTTTCACAAGCTGTCCAGGGTTTTCTCCTCGAGAAATGCTACAATGAGAGTTTAGGTCTGAGGACCCATGTTTGCTGGCATTTTGACATCTTTGGTCTGTGTAGGGACTCTTTCTAGTACTTTGCTGGGGCTCCTATTACTCTTTCTCAGCCCTCTCATGACCATCTCTCCTGAAAGACCCTCTGTAAGTCTAAACTGCCAACAGCTACCCCTTATTTTTCTGATTTAACACCTGCACTCACTTAGAGAACTCTGAAGATATTCTGTATAGATTTTCCAGTTGCTCCTTTTACCAATTTTCCTGGCTACCTGAATCCATTTAGCTGAACTTCTCTGTAAAGGTAAATAAATCTACCATTCAGATCTGGAAGTCATGATTTTGCCTGCTAGGGGTAGGAGCTCATAACCCAAGTTCTCTATTGGGAAGCACTGTGGTACATGCATCTTCGGGATGTCAATTGTCATCTTGGGTACCAACTGGCTCTAGTGAACTTGGGGGAATTCCATCTGTTGACACAAAAAGAACATGCCCTATTTTTACAATCACATATTCCCACAATACTTTAAACACCTCTGAAGGCATCTCAGCCCATTTTCTGTGAAGCTTGCTGTTGTGAGACAATGCTCTTGTACAGTGCAAATATTTACCACTCGTATTAATTTAATAAAATGCTCATTTACCAGTAGCCAGGCAGGAAGTATAGGTGCTGCTTATTTAAGGCTCATAAGGGCTTCCTGACTCAGCATTAGTCGTATAAATCTTGCTGCTCTTTCAAGAGGCTCTGCCACCAAACACTTAAATGGTGTTAATGATCAGCCAGCAATAGGCTTCTTAGTGGTGGCATGATCTTGAAACTCCTCAGAGTTGTGGCAATAAACATTGCCAGTATCTCTACCATGAAGCTAGTCTCTCCAAAAGCTAAGCATGGGGTGGAGCTGACCAACAAAGCCGAAGCTTTAATCCTAGTCATACCACTCAGCAGATTAAAGACTCTTGTGTTTAGAAAGAGATAGAGATAAACATTAAAGACAGATTCAGACAAAAATCTCTCTAAATTATTTACAGTATGTTTAAAAATATATGTAGGCTTTGGAAAGAAAAGAAAAATGATAGAGAAAGTCCTTATAAAAAAGAAATAGAGTAGATGGGTATGATGGCACATGCCTTTAATCCAGAATTTGGGAGGTAGAGGCAGGCAGAGCTCTGTGAGTTTGAGGCCAGCCTGGTCTACAGAGTGAGTTCCAGGGCAGCCAAAGTTACACAGAGAAACACTGTATCAAAAAAACAAAAAAAGCAAAACGAAACAAAAATTAAAAGTAAAAATAAGAGAAATAGAGTTTTAAAAAGCCACATAAAGATGGAAAATACACAGAGAGTCTGGGTACTGTATGCTACTATGTTGTCTTTGATTGTTTGACTTCTGGAGAAGGAGCAACAGCTGCTAAAAGACATTTGATTAGAAACATTTGGAAAGGAATGAGGGAAGAGCAAGTCAACAGTGTACAACCTAAACAGAACAAGAAGCACAAAGCTGTTGGTCAACCAAGGACTGAAATTAGCACTCAGGCCTGTGACCCCTTGTGCTCCTGCTCACCTCCTACATCTACTTTTCATTGACAGATTACATTGTGGGGACAGTAGCAGGCTGTTCCCATCTTTAACTATTCTACTGTTCCCATCTTTAACTATTTGTGTTTGTCTCTCTTTTCTTTTTTCTCCTTCTTTTCTGCCTCCCTCTCTCTTCCACATAGCCCTCCCTCTTACTGTTACATCATCCAAAGCCCAGAAACTTACCTGGTTTATGATATCTGGGTACATTTCTTTCCTTCCTCTTTTGAGTTTATTATTAAGCAAAGTTTCCACATTTTCTCTCAGTCTTTCCCTTTGCAGCAGATATTCCCATTCATCTGTACACCGGAGCCCTTCCCATGTAGCACCTTGATCACCAACACTCTTCTTCCTTTTTCCTTTGCATGCAAGCTAATGTATTAGTGTAGACAATATTGCGTGGTTCCTTTACTCACTACAACTTTGATATTTCAACTTACCCTAGTCAGAATGGCTAAGGTTACAAAGCAAAAGATAATGAATTAGTGAGGATATGTGGAACAGACAGTATTCTGGCACTGCTGGTAGGACTGTAGATTGGTACAGCCACCATAGAAATCAGTATGATATTTATGAAAAATAAATAATACATCTATCATATGAACTGACTCATGCATACCACTGAAGGTTCCATTTGCACTACAGAGACCCATGTTCATTTACAATCACAGAGGCTCTACTCATGGTCACCAGTAAGTGGAAGTGACCTATATGTCAATCTATTGACAAAAGGACAATGAATAAGTAGGATTGTAATGGTAATCAATTTTATTTAACTGTAGGAAGTGAAACTTGCAGTTTAATGTAGGAACTGGTGAATGTTATACTATATACTGTATTCAGATCCAGAAAAATAAAAATCACAACATTGTGTGTTGATCGTAGCATTGAATCTTGAGATTTACATTAATTTGGATTATGTATAGAATCTGGGATACTGGAAAGCCCATTGAGGGGGGAGGGAGAAGAAAACTAATAACACGGAAGGACCAATATAAAATAAAAGTATGTATAGGATGCGAAAGTTGCTTGTTAACAAAACCTCAGTGTAGACTGATTGCTATACATCTAGTTTTGACTCAACACTTATTACACTATCCTTCAAATCCTCAAAGATTCCTCACACAAAAATAAGCCAGTTGAAACTAATTTAATCATAGGATATGAGTATTTAATTTTTGAATTTTTCATTTCTGTCTTTACAAGGAAAGATGTACACTTACTTCTGCATTTCAGATAAAAACAGTAAATGGAATAAAATGAAAATGTATGACAATTATATTCTGATAATGTGGCTAAAGTATTAAGATGAATTGTTAATCATTACTTAGCAAATTATAACTTCCATATGGAGAAAATAATAACGTAGGTATATAATTAATAACATTACACTTGGGCTAATACCATATGAGTTAATTATAGACTGTACAGCTGATTTAGTCTCGTTTACCTAAGGAGCTGTTCTGACCCTGTTTCGGATTAATCACATCTTCAGGAGAACACTCTCATTTATCACTGTCTCTTGCAGCATTACAGCTCTTAGCAGGAGGACAGGGACATGTCGAATGTTAAAAGATCCTTAGTTGTGAAACACTTTGCAAGTTTGGTCATTAAAAGCATATGACAGCTAAAACCAGGCAGAATTAAATTAGCTATGGAGCATTAGGAAAGCTCATGCCTCAGAAATCAAATGACGGTATGAAAATAAAAGACTCTGATGTAATCATTCAAGTCACTTTGAAGTTGTTACTAGATTTTATAACATTTTAAGGGAAGATTACATGCTCTGAAATAAATGTAAGTGAATGTACAGAAAATTATGAATTTCTGAACATATGTTAATTCCTCTGTGACATTAGAAATATTAAAAAGGTTAGCATACTTTACTGCATTCATATACAAGTTTATTGAGTAGATATTTATAAGAATAATTTTGTTTTAACTATGTTGAGAGCTTTGAACTGTATTATTTCATCTTACAATGAAAGTGCAATTAAGCACGAGCATAAGGAAGAAACAAGGAAGCTGGTAGCTTTAAATACAGTAGAATGGTCGTTTAACACCAATTTGATAAATGCTCTATGCTGACATGCTTGCAAAGATTAGATATATTTTTGATTTCTTTTTATATACTGGGAATTAATCCCAGAGTCTTAGGCTTCCAGTATAAGCTTCCTTGCTATGAGTTATATCCAAAGTTCATAAGACTAGGCACTTCTGAATAACCTAAATTTCTTGAATCTCAGGTTTAAACATAAGAGATAGTTCCACAGGTAATGGTTTGCAAGAAGACCACCAAACTATGGGGATTCCTCAGAACCCACATGGTGGAAGCTCCAGAAGTTGTCATCTGACTTCCACATGAATGCCATGGCATATGAAATCCCCCCCCCCATCTCACACACACACAGACAGAGAGAGAGAAAAAGCAAATACATAAATACAATAATGTTGTTTCTAAGACTCTCAGGTTCAAGGGGAGTATAAACCAGGAGATAAGTTAAAGCAATGTGTAAGATGTGAGATGCAGTTAGTATGAGATAAAAATGTGTAGAGAGAGATACAGTTATGGAAAAGCCATTGAGAGGAAAGATAGGTCCAGCATGATTAGTCAGAAATGGGCAAGAGTGTCATGTATCCTGTAAATGAGGAAAGAATGGGTACACTCAATGACAGTGGGTGGCAAACTGCTCACTGACAGTAATGTAGACCCAAGCAAAGGAACAGTGTCAAGACACTGAATCTCAGAAACTGCGAGCAGCTTGTCGATGTGAAGCTGAAGCAAAACCAAGCCCAGATCTCATACAAAACGTAGAATCTATCAACATCGGCATAAAAAGGGGGTCCAGAAGGTTTGACCTGCCGGAAAGAACCTGACCCTGAGAATGAAGAATGAAAACTGTGAGACCACTGAAGAATAGTAGTGGTAGAAGTGAACACTGAGGCGAATCTTTGTTTCTTGGCATTTAGAAAACTACAAAGGAAATATATAGAGAAGAGGCTGAGACAATATTCACCCTTTTATTTGGCTAATAGAGAAATGATTTAGATGGATGAACACCACTGACATCTTCATAAATGACTTCTAAATCCTCAAAATTAAAACCACCCAGACAGATGCGGAGAGGGAAGTGTTCAAAACGGAAACACATTTGCTATGGGCATAAGAAACTAAAGAGCAAAGGGATTTATTATTCAAAACCCTTTGAAGATGACACTCTGAGTGAGATGGACAGAGAAACAGAGAGAAGGAAAATAAAGACAGGCAGAGCAAGCTTGCATGTTGTAAAGCAGATAGTGCTGCTGAGCCGTGCATGTGATGTCACTGCTACTGGAGCTACTCATCTGATGTCACACATGTTTAAGAATGCGGCCCAGAAACCAAAATTCCTACTCAGCTATGATGGGATGAATCACCTCAGGGGTCACCATGGCATAATACCCCTACGGTTGCAGCAGTGGCACACACACCTTAGCTGTAACCAGCAGCTCTCTAGGTGCATTTAAGATCCTCTCCACAAGGGTGTGG
>NC_022009.1:77370280-77388845 GCF_000317375.1 Microtus ochrogaster
ATATCCTGTTTCATACCAACAAAACCAGGGAGTTAAATCATTTCATACCATTATAGATTGTTTTAAATTTTCATATAATTACTGACTTTTATTTACATTTATTCTTTTAATCTTCTCTCATCTTGACCCGAGTTTTCCCTCCCTCGCCTCCTGCCAGTCTCTGCTGGATACCTCCTATGTCCTCCAGATTCATCCTCCTGCGCCTTTCCCACGATTATCTGGGCATAAAACATTTTCTCTCTGGACTTGGTTAAGTGGTGAATGCTTTCTCCTGTTACTCACATAAATTTCAGGACCTAAATATAAACAGTTAGCCAGATGAACCTAATCTCTTGTACCATAAACCGAGGTTAGAGGTTTGTACATAGTAGTTGCTTAGGGAGTCGGGAGTGCCCTCAGTCTGCATTATCAGCTAGACCTGGCAAGAGAAGCTGGCATGGCAGTTCTGCGTTGCTTTTTTGTCTAAAAGACTTTGTTTCAACAAAGCAAACACCTGCTATTCTATTCTTGAGCATCACCTGTGAAAGCTTAACTTACGATCTGTTCACGAGTTAATTGTACTTAATTGCTTTGTCTACTAGCTAATGATGGAAAGCGGGCTTCTAAGTTTCTCACCATTTGTGGAACAAAGACTTAACTGTAAAGGCATATTTTATACACCAAAGTCACTCAGTATAGAAAGAAGTCATCCTTCTATCGATTCACAGGAACAGTGCCCAAAAAATGAGGAACATGCTGCCCACAATTGTGGGAAGAATCCCATGCCCATTTTAGGTGGTGGGTTGGTAGCACACCAGAGACATACAGACAGAAGCAGTCATTATTCATAGGCAATGATTTCATAAGCCTTGTTTATGAGTTAATCCTTCATCGGATAAGTATTAACTGGTGAGCTAACCTCATGAATATCAGCTGTCATCTAGTGTGTGTTCTTGCAGATGCCAACAATTTGCCTTCAGATTTCATGATGTCATTGATTTTTAACAGTTTAGTAATTCTCCAATGCATAAAATGTACATTTTCCTTATCCATTCTTCAGTAGGGGGATATCTAAGTTGCTTCCAGTTTCTCGCCATTATAAATAAAACATCTATGAATGTAGTTGAGAAAATGTCCTTGTGATAGGCTGGATCATCCATTAGGTATATGCCCAGAAGTTGTATAGCTGGATCTTGAGGTAGATTAATTTCCAATTTTTGGTGAAACCACCATATTGATTCCCAAAAGTGACTGTACAAGTTTTCACTCCCACCAGCAGTAGAGAAGTGTTTTCCTTGCTCCTCATCCTTACATGCATAAGCTGTCATTTGTGTTTTTCATTTTAACCATTCTGAGAGGTTTAAGATTAAATCTCAAAATTGTTTTAATTTGCATCCTTTCACTGACTAAGAATGTTGAACATTTCTTTAGGGGATTCTAGGCAACTTGAAATTCCTTTGTTGAGAATTCTCTGTTTAGGTCAGCACCCCACTTTTAATTGGATTATTTGCTTTGTTGATGTCTAGTTTGTTGAATTCTTTTTGTATTTTGGATATTAACTCTCTGTCAGATATGGAGTTGGTGAAGATATTTCCCCATGCATTAGGCTGCCTTTTGTCTTATTGACAGTGTCCTTTGCCTTACAGAAGCTTTAAAATTTCATGGGGTCCCATTTATTTGTTGTTGATCTAAAGCCTGCATTATTGGTGCTCTGTTCAGAAAATTCTTTCCAGTGCCAATGAATTCAAGACTAATTCCCACTTTCTCTTTAGTCAGGTTCAGTGTGTCTGGTTCTCTGTTGAGATCTTTGATCCACTTGGATTTGAGTTTTGTGCTGAGTGATAAATATGGGGTCTATTCACATTCTTTTACACGCAGACATCCAGAAAGACCAGCACCATTTGATAAATATGTTTGCATTTTTCCACCTTATATTTCTGGATTCTTTATAAAAACTAAGTATCCATGCATGAGTGGATTTACATTTTAGTCTTGGATTTTATTCCATTGTTCAGTGTGTCTGCTTTTATGCCAATATCATATGTTTTGTTTTGTTTTGTTTTTTAAATAACTACAGCTCTACAGTACAGCTTGAAATCAGGGATGATGATACCTCCAGAAGATCTGTATTGCATAGAATAGTTTTAGGTATCCTGGATTTTTGTTTTGTTTTGTTTTTCCATGTTATGGTAGGTATTGTTCTTTCAAGGTCGACAAAAAAAAGTGTGCTGGGAATTTGATGGGGATTGCATTGAATAGGTATATTGGTTTGGGTAGGAGGGTAATTTTTTACTATGTTAATCCTACTGATCCATGAATATGGGGGATTCTTTCCAATTTAGATATCTTCTTCGATATCCAAAGTTTTTAAACACAGAAGTCTTTCACCTTTTATTAGACTTACCCCCAAGATATTTTATATTATTTATGGCTATTGTGAAGGGTGTTATTTTCCTAATTTCTTTCTCAGCTCATTTGTCAAGTGTTTATAGGAGGGCAACTGAGTTTTTTGAGTTAATTTTGTATACAGCCATTTCACAGAAAGTGTTTATCAGCTGTTGGAGTTCCCTGGTAAAAATTTTTTGGGTCACTTATGTATACTATCTTATCATCTGAGAATAGCGATATATTGACTTCTTCCTTTCTAATTTGTATCCCCTTGATCTACTTTTGTTGGCTTATTGCTGTAGCCATAATTTACAGTACTATATTGAATAGATAGGAAGAGAGTTAACAGCCTTGTTTCATTCCTGATTTTAGTGGGATTCCTTTGTTTCTCCCCATTTAATTTGATTTTGGCTATTGCCTTGCTATATGTTCCCTGTATTATGCTTAGGTATGTCTCCTGTACCTATCATCTCTCCAAAACCTTTATCATGAAGGGGTTTTGGATTTTGTCATAGGTTTTTTTCAGTATCAATGAGATGATCATGTGTGTTTCTTTTTTCTTTCAGTTTGTTTCTATGGTGGATTACAGTGATAGATTTTCATATATGGAACCATGCTTGCATCTCTGGGATGAAGCATACTTGATAATGATAGACAGTGTTTTTGAGGTGCTCTTGATTTCAGTTTGTGAGTATTTTCTTGAATAGTTTTGCATCTATATTCTAAAGCTAAATTAGTCTATAATTTTCTTTCTTGAATCTTTGTGTTGTTTGGGTATCAGGGTGACTGTGGCCTCATAAAATGAATTTGGCAAAGTTCTTTCTGTTTCAACTTATTAAAATAATTTTAGGAGTATTGGCAGTAGTTCTTTTTTGAAAGTCTGGTAGAAATCTTTATTAAAATCTTCTAATCCTGTTTTTCTTTTGTTGTTGGGGGGGACTTTTAATGACTATTTCTATTCCTTAGGGGTTATAGACTGGTTTAAATTGTTTGCCTGATCTTAATTTAACTTAGGTAAATGGCATTGAGAAAATTGTCCATTTAATTTAGATTTTCCGATTTTGTTGAGTTAAAGCATGTCCTAATTATTGTTTGGGTTTTCTTGATTTTCTGTTGCAGTTTTCTTTTATTTTTGTTTCTGATTTTGTTGATTTGGATATTCTCTCTCAGAGTTTTAGTTAGCTGGGATAAGGGTGTTTCTATCTTGTTGATTTTCTCAAAGAACCAACTCTCTGTTCTTTGATTCTCTTTCTTTCTTTCTTTCTTTCTTTCTTTCTTTCTTTCCTTTTTCTTTCTTCCTTCCTATTTTATTGGTTTCAATTCCAAGTTAGATAATTTCTTGCAATCTACTCTTGGATGTGCTTGCTTCTTTCAGTTCTAGAGCTTACAGGTTATGTTATGTTACAGTCTCTACATTTTCTTTATGAAGTCATTTAGTGCTATGAACTCTCCTCTTTGAACAACTTCCATTGTGTCTCATAAATGAAGGTGTGTTGTGCATTCATTTTTATTGAATCTCTGAAGTCTTTAGTTTCTTTCTTTTTTTTAGCCACAACCCAGTATTTGTTCAGTGGAAACTTGTTCAGCTTCCATTAGTTTGAAGTCATCCCACACACTATAGTGGGAGACTTCACTCTCCCACACCCACCACTGGAGAGTTCATACAGAAAAAAAAATCAGAGAAATATAGGAACATTATGAATCAAAATGACCTAGCAGATATCTACAGAACATTTTACCCAAACACAAAATGATATACCTTTTTCTAAGCACCTCACGGAATATTCCCCAGAATTAACCACAAACTTGATCACAAAGCAAGTCCCAACAGATATAGGAAAACTAAATAGTCCCACATAGTCTATCATATCAACAAAGATTAAATCTGGATATCAACATCAACAGAAAGCCTACATTTCTTATGATAAATAAAATGGGACTTAGAAAACTATTTTTGTAACAAATATTTTAGAGATTTTCTTAACATTAAATTCATTAGCTTTTCAGTTTCTTAACTACAATGTCTAAATTTATTATGTTGTATATGAAATATTAATTAGAGGTTGTCAAGATAACTCATTAGGTAAAGACACTTGTCTCCAATCCTGATGACCTGAGATAGGTCTTGGACCGACACGGTAGGAGGAGAGAAGTGCCAACTCTAAGTGTTGTCCTCTGACCTTCACCAGTGTGAACATATGTAAACATAAACACAAAATAATTTAATGTGTTCATCAAATGATTATCAAATTAACAGATGTAATTAAAATCTTTATACTGATGGAATTTGATCAAAAAATTAATTTAAGTGCTACAAGATAGTAGGAGTTTAAGAATTACTTGTGTGCTGATTTGTTCTTCAGTCTTGGCAATCAAACTCAGGAACTTGCACACACTAGGCAAGTGCACACACTATGGTAAATACTTCTCCATGGAGTTATTATCCATTCACAATAAGGACGTTTGTAAGATGAGCAGACAAACGATTGGACTAAAAGGTGATCCTGTTCAGATGACAATTTTATTGCCCTTCAGACCAAAGCAAATACTTTGCCTTCGAAGTGAGTCAGTGACCACTTCTAAACTACAGAAAGATATTTCTAGTACATTATCAGGAATCCTACGCACTATGAGAAGGAGCTGCAAGCTGAAGACACCTCATCAGTACGTGTTCCACTATCTTGGAATTTATGTCAGTGAAAATTATGTAGTCATATTTTTTCCTATGTTGGCAGAATAAGGGGCTCTTACTGACTGACTAAGGCAAAAGGACATTAAATCATAGCTATGAAAATATCTATTTGATAGGACATTCGGGTAGTAATCTACGTGGTGCAGTAAAAGCCCACTTGTCTTTGTCAGATTTTTCCTAGTTTAGGAGAATACTTCCAGAGTGACTTCAGGAAGACGAATGTGGATAAAGGGTTCCTTTTCATGCCCCCGCCACTGCATCTTTTACTACGTATGATACAAATTCATTGTGAAGTTTTTCTACAAAACAGAAGTACCATTGCAGAAGTCAGGTTCCTTACTGACTTGCCTCTCCCTGTCTACTAGCTGACTTCTATTTTGAAGAGATTCTGAAGTACTGCTTTCTGGTATGATTAACAGCAGTTACAAAATAAATATTAAGGCAGGGATAATAGAATTGGTCTAGCATAGTCTCCATGGGCATTGTCTTGCAGTTGTGTATCTAATTATGTTAGCAAGGCAAAATAATTTATATTTATGGTAGCTACAATTTTTAATGTATACGATCCATGTACTTTCCTTGACTTGGCCTCAGAGATCTAGGGGATCTGAGATAATTTACAGTTCTCATTTAAACACACATACACACACACACACACACACACACACACATACACCCATACACATATACACATCCACACATACATGCACTCACATATCACATATGTTTAATTTACATACACACATATGTGCACACACACACATATATATTCAGTTGCAAAGACAATCACCACTACATTTAGTAAGAAATAGACTTTGTAGTGGTATTTCATTTATATTTTAATAAATAAAGCTTGCCTGAAGATCAGAAACGTATAACAGCCACATCGGCCAGCCTTACAGAGCAGGCAGCAACAACACACACCTTTAATCCCAGTAGTCCCACTAGCTTACCATAGAAAAGCGGTAGTTCAGTTTTGCTGAAATTTTTCACTATTTTACAACTTAATACAATTAGAACATGAAGCCATATTAAAATTACTAATATAATATCTGTCTAAATGAGACAAAATTTATGGTCAACCAATCAAGTTGAATGATAATGCCAGTGTTCTAAAAATTATTTAAAATCCCAATGCAATAATCTAATTACAGAAAGACATAGTTGATAACAAGTGACCTAAAAGATGATATATTTATTTTTAGAAAGCTAAATGTGCTTCATAGCTTACCATCAAATAAATAGTAAGATAAATACATTAACAGTTTATAGTGAAGTTGGTGATTTAGTGTATGTTGTTGGAGTAAAAAAATGCTAAAGTAGAGAATAAAGATAACACGAGAAGTGACTTCAAATTACTTCTTGGTGAAGCAGCTCCCATTAAATTGGTATCAACCATTGTATACCACAGAAAGTGTGAAAACTGTTTTCATTCTTGTGTAGCTTGGAAAATTGAATTCTTTTGCACAAGGAGCTCCCATGGAATATGAATTTTAAAGTTCCCACATAGGCTTCTTGTCCTTTTGAATTTGATCTTCCAGCTCAAAGCCACAAGGGTGAGAACATGACTTGACAGAAGAGACAAGGTTTGGTTATGGCTGGAGGAGCCACAACTGCCAACAGAATCAGAATGTAGGAATCTAACATTAATGACTCAGCGGATTTGACACTTTAAGGGTACCTCACGTGTAATCCCTGAAGAGAAATAGGTGAGGAGAGATGAACCTTAAGAAACAAATGACAAAAAGAAAACAACAATTGAAGAATCTGCTATTATTGACTGAAGACAGCATAACATAGGCGAACTCCCTGTGTTGCAATGCATTGGTAATAATATAAGAAACGAAAAGCAAACTTCCATTGAGCAGGAGAATAACAGCCTGGTGACATGTGAGCCTTATTTTCTATCAGAGCAGACAAGCTAGATGCAATCTTTGAATTGAACAAAATGCCCTGGTTTATTGTATCGCCTACTGGAAACCTACAATGAGACCCAATGAGAGGGGCTGGGTTGCTCATACACCTTGGAGCACTGGTTCCTCCCTTCTTTCCAGTATTTAGTCACTAGCAACGTATAACTGCTCACATACCTGAACAAATAAACACCAATGTTGTATCCATGAATGAAAGAACTGGTCCAGCAGTGACCATTAACTCTAAGCAACTAAGACAGCATCGTATCTCATGTTAACAGCAGGCAAGGACGCAGATAAGGTTAAAAGTTAGTATTGCATTGAGAATTAAGTATTGTGGTGTTTGCTTATGCACTTTAAAGTATATTCGATTAATAGCTTGACAGTAAGAAAGTCATCTATGCTCTCACCACAGTTCTAAATCACATTAACTGTAAGAAATAAATGTTTATTTATCTCTATATTTCCATGTGCTGGGCAATATCTTTGTTAACATCTTATTACATTTTAGGGCTTTTAAAGCATGATATTAGAGATACAGCTTTATAAAGCCTTAGAAATTTGATTGCCACTGTTCTCATTGCTCCCATTTCAGTAGTAGCTTTAGGCACACTTCAATCATTTAATCCTTATTATGACCTTCAAGTAGTTTCTATGATGGCCTCTTCTGTTTGCTTTGGCAGGAGTAGGAGTTTTTACTCATGGACAAGTTGCTTTTCTCATTTAAAGAGAAATGAATGCGATATAGTGATATGGCTTTTGGAATTAGAAACATTTCATTTCCTCTCAATGATGTCCAATTAAATTTGCACCCTCAGTTTGTGTTATTTTTCTCTTGTGGTTTAGATTTTGGCAAATGAGGATATAATGGCTTACAAAATATTCATGCTTTTAATATTTAACAAATACCATCAAATTATTTTCCAACCTTTTTAAATTTATAGGCTTATCACACAATATAAAGGTGCCCACTTTTAGCTGGTCAGTGGTGGCATAAGCCTTTAATCTGAGCACTCCAGAGGCAGAAACAGGCAGATCTCTGTGAGTTTGATGCCAGCCTGGTCTACAAGAGTTAGTTACAGGATAGGCTCCAAAGCTACAGAGAAACCCTGTCTCAAAATCCTAAAGAAGAAGAAGAAGAAGAAGAAGAAGAAGAAGAAGAAGAAGAGGAAGAGGAAGAGGAAGAGGAAGAGGAAGAAGAAGAAGAAGAAGAAGAAGAAGAAGAAGAAGAAGAAGAAGAAGAAAAAGAAGAAGAAGAAGAAGAAGAAGAAGGAAAAGAAAAAGGTTCCCATTTTTAATCTTTAATCTTAGAAATAGTATATTGTAACCTTTGTAATTTTCACAATATGGTAACGCATTGCATAACACTGCATTTCCTTGTTCATGATAACTCTTTTCCTCTGTTCTTTTTGACTATTTTCCATTTTCTCTGTTTTTTCCTATATTTCCATTAGATCAAAGGCTCTAAACCTCCTTACGCTGTGACCCTTTAATACACTTCCTCATGTTGTGGTGACCCTGAACCAAAAACTTATTTTTGCTCCTACTTCATAACAATAATTTTGATACTATGGATAATAATATAAATATCTGATATGCAGGATATCTGATATATGATAACTGGTAAAGGACTGTTGGACTCCCGAAGGGGCTGAGAACCATTGCATAAGATCCTTTATCTAGTTATCACTTTGCTTTTATATTTTGTGTCAGCCTTGCAGCATGAACAGAACTTACTGTCACCCAAATCGCTGCCCTGAGTACTGGGATTTCACGTACATGTCATGCATGAAATCTGCTATTAGATTCTCATATTGGGGGGTGCATCTTAAAAAGATTTATTTACTTTATTTTATGAGTAGGTATATTTTAACTGCATGTAGGTATTGCACCATGTACATGCAAGGAGATCAGAGGAGGGTGACAAATACCTGGACCTGGAGTTAGAGATGGTTGTGAGTCACAGTACAGGAGCTGGGAATGGAAACCCAACCCAGTCCTCTGCAAGAGCAACATGTGCCCTTAACCAAAGAGCCACCTCTCCAGGACCTCTCATGTTTTGATTATAAAATGCTGCAAACTTAGTTTATTAATCTTATGTTTATTAATATCTAGAAGTATTTTTGTGGCATTTACTTATAAGTGGTACTAACATGCATTTCAAATGAGAAAAATTATGAAAAATGTAAAATATTTCCCCTTTAAACATTTGAGATTTTCTTTTTCCTGAGGCAATTTTTCCTACATAAATGACACCTATATACATGATGCACATCACACATGACCAGGAAGATGAATTATAATTTTTTCTTCAAATGAATAAGTAGCACTACCCCATCAGTTATTGCTTCCTTCAATCTTATCCAGGGATCTGGAAATTCAGCATATGCTAAACAGCATATTGTCTATGCATTTCTTGGTCCCCTGTTTAGTTTCACTTTCTACTCAGTTCTATTTATTTTTATCATAGTATATATATGCATATATATGCTATAGTTTCTTAGCAATATTTAGCATATGGCAAGAACATTGACCATTGTAGGTACATTATTACAGAAAAGTACAATGGCATTCATCCAATTACAAACTGCAGTTTATTAATAGGACCACTAATCCCATTACAATTCTCAGCAGCAATTATCAAAATGTGTAAATTAATTTTGCTGCAACACTGAATTTTGTGTAACATTAAATCTTTCCATAAAATAACATTAAGGCCTTATTTTATAACTTTACACTGTTTTACTCATCCATGCACACTATAATTTTATCTATAAATTATATATAATACATGATTAATATATGGTTATTGCTTCTAAATAAAAGTTTCTATTCAGGAGTTTAACTTAGTTTAGTTTCTGGACTTATTTTTAATTAATATACTTTTGCTGTAACGGTACATAACCTTAAAATAACAACAAACATTTTATATATATATATGCATATATAGTATTTAAATTTCTTGAGACTAAATTAATTTGCTTCTAACAGTGGACTCAAAATGATAGAAGAATCATTTTCTTTTATTTTATTTTAGTTGTAAGAGTGCTAAAATCCCTAAATGAAGATAATAGTAACAATGGAATTTTTTAGTTATAAGAGCTACCAGCACTTGACTTTCTTTAAAGAACTGTGATGATTCTGGTTCATCTTGGCAATGAAAAAACCATCAGTCATTATGCTGTGTTCTCTGTTGCTTTTCCTCTGCAGGGCTGGGGACTCGATCCCAGGTCCTTGGAATACTAGCTCTGTTGATTTATTTATTTGTAACTTTGCCATTTGCATCTATAGGCAAATCTTCTTTAAGGGTAGCTATATTTAGGATGGTGAGTTTTGCTAGCTTTGGAATATAAACCAGCAACTCTTCCTAACTATCACTCTTAAATATCTTAAAATTTTGAGGATTTTTTTAAAAAAGATTCATTCATTTATTTTGTGTACAGTGTTCTGCCTGCATGTATAGCTGCAGGCCAGAAGAGGGCACCAGATCGCATTATGGATGGTTGTGAGCCACAATGTGTTTGCTGGAAATTGAACTCAAGACTTCTAGAAGACCGGTTTTATCCCAGGCTTTTTCAGACCCAGGCTACCTAGTCTTGGTGAATTCCCGAAAGATCATCCCCATTGTCTCAGTGTGTGGGTGTACCACTCGCGGTCCTGAGTTCCTTGCTCGTGTTCCCCCTCCTTCTGCTCCTGATTTGGATAAAACCGGACTTGCTGAACATAGAGGACAATGAGGACTACAGAGAACTCAAGAACAATGGCAATGGGTTTCTGATCCTACTGCACATACTGGCTTTGGGGGAGCCTAGGCAGTTTGGATGCTTAACTTACTAAACCTGGATGGAGGTGGGCGGTCCTTGGACTTCCCACAGGTCAGGGAACCCTGATGGCTCTTCAAGCTGATGAGGGAGAGGGACTTGATCGGGGGAGGGGGAGGGAAATGGGAGGCGGTGGCGGGGAGGAGGCAGAAATCCTCAATAAATAAATAAATTAAAAAAAAAGACTTCTAGAAGAGCAAATACTCTTAACCCCTTAGCTGTCTCTCCAGCCAGAAGATTTATACTCAAAGAAAAAGTAAGTTTAATTGTTCCCAGCTTTAAATCATGTTGAACTTTCCCCAGCTCTAGTACACACACACACACACACACACACACACACACACACACACACACACACACACATATATGCACAGAGTTATCTTCAGCTATATATGGAGATTAATGGTTCTTAAAAACTTGATAACAGACAAGCAGACATAGAATCAATCAGAATCATCTTAGACATGAGAAATAGTGGAGTCATCTCAGATCCACTGAGAGAAAAACATTGAGTGCTGAAATTTGCTATGCAGCTGCATCTGAACAAATCCTGTTGATTCTGCCTTTGACTTGAGGATGGGCACAGGAAGACTCCCTCCCTTCCCAGCAAATATCAGCTCTTTATATGGTCATGGAAAATGTTCCATTTCTCAGACTGACTTGAAAACATAGTTGACACATTTAAAATCACTTAAATGTCTACTATAGCATATGTTTCCTCCCTCTCTCTCCTCCTCTCCCCACGTCTATCTCTCTCTCTCCTGAAAACAGTCTTAGCCAGTAGTTCACATATTTCATTAATCATGTGAAGAAGGACCCTAAGTTTTGTGTGTCATTTTAATTTAGATTTTTTTCCTTACACACATATGTGCAAACACAATATACAATAACTAAGTCTCAGGGAGCATTTCCAAAGAGGTCAGAAAGATTGTAATTCCTAATCAGTTATTCAAAACCAAGAGCCTAAAAAGCATATACAAACAAGCAACATTAAATGGACCGAGCAATGCTTATGTGTGGTAGGATGTTCTTCTGTATATGTGCTGTTTTGGCTGGTTAATGAGTAAAACTGTTTTGACCAATGGCTTAGCAGAGTAAAGCCAGGAAAGAAATCTGAACAGAGATAGAGAGAGAGAGAGTAGGCAGGGTCAAGAAAACACAAGAAGTGAGATTAAAGCAGGAGCCTAAAGAAAAAGACCCAGAACAGAGTCAAGGCTACGACTATGTAGTGATACACAGCTCAATAGAAATGGGTTAGTTTATAAGAGAAAGCTGGCCAGTAATTGCCTGAGTCATTGAACAAACAATTATATTTAATATACTAACCTCTGAGTAGTTATTTTTTAAGCAGCTGCAGGTGAACAAGAGAAAATGGTCCAGGAGGACCCAGAAGAATGCAAAAGAGATTCTTGATACACATATGTGTGGATTATACATACATACATATGCATATATGTGTATATAATATTATATATAAAATTATATTATAATACACTCACCTGCATGCACACAAATATATATGTACATATAATTATCCATAAGAACCTTTAGCTATTTAATTCTTGAATTCATTTACATATAATTATAAATATGCACAATATCTATGAATAATATGTTTATACTTCTCTGTAAAATTTCTGTTATTTGGGTAAATATTATAATAACTATGCCATTAATTGTCATCTAGTCCATGCTATCATTTTATCTAAGAATTAATACCAAGTTTTTTTTATTTTCTTTTTAGTAATTTCTAGAAAATGAAATTTTAAAGTATATAAGAATATTATCTTTAGTTTTACTATGTTGATTTCCAGTTGCCTTCTTAATTTCATTTTTATTTCCAAGAATTATCTAAAAATGTTTGTAAAAATTTCAAATGTTAGATGTGTTGGCCACTGTAAATCACCTTTTATGTACTTTTGAGTTGGGTGAATTATTGCAGATAATTTTTATTTTAAGATTTCTACTTTTTTATGCAATTGATGTTCTTTATGGCCAACTGTGACTGATTTTTAATAAATCTTTCACAGATACTCCCCAAACAAAAGAACTAAAACCAAAAACAACAGTTATTTGCCCGAAGAATGTAAATATCTCAATAGTTTTTTAAAAGGTTTTCAAACTGTAAGGAAAATCATAGACTTTATTCAGATGGTGGCTAAGTGTGACCAGAGAGACAGAAAACACGTGTCCCAGTTCAGTTTGTTTCCCTCTATAAGATCCACAGACATTTTCAGCTTTTGATTGCATAGATGTCCTTCAGGTCCGGCCTTAGTCCTTAGGATATTCATGTGTACTGAGTCCATGTGGGAACAATTACTGCAATAAGTACATCTGCTAAACTAACACAATACCAAAACCCAGTACATGGGTGTGCTAGGCTTCAGCATCTGTTGGATTCAGGGATACCAACGTGACAGAAACTATTTAGAGAACTCTGGTATAGTGTTTGAGTCTAATGGACCTCAATTTTGAAGTGAACATCTTTAAATTCTTTTTCTTTTCTTTATTTCTCTTATTTCTACTGCCTAGTGTCATGAAATAATATTTTAATATGTGTTACATTTGTTAACACTGTGGAGTATTTGCTTAATGATGCAAAGATGCTCTGCATTCTTCCATGTGTCATTTCTGTAACCCTGTGAAGCAGTGCCATTTTGCCTGCCTAAAAGATCTAATTGGTTGAATAAACAACTTTCACCTTGTCTTATTGTATCTTGTTTCGTCTTGTCTGGTTCCACTTTCTTGGAGACCTATCCTTTTCTGAAGAGGAAACTGACTCAGCAATTAAGAGCACTGGATGCTCTTCTAGAGGACACGCATTCATTTCACATCACCTCATGGTTGCTCTATCTGTAACTCCAGTTCATCCCAAGGTTACATACCCTCTTCTGGCTCCATGTGACCAGGCACATATATGGTACATAGATATACATGCAGCCAGAAAACTCTAGCACATAGGTAAGTAAATTCTGAAAGAAGAGGAAAAAGGTATTTCCTAAAAAAAATGCTAACATGCCTTTAATCCCAGCACTCGGGAGTCAGAGGCAGGCGGATCTCTGTGAGTTCGAGACCAGCCTGGTCTACAGAGATAGTTCCAGGACAGGCTCCAAAGCCACAGAGAAACCCTGTCTCGTAAAAACAAAAAAAAAAATGTTAACATAATTTTTTTATGATCAGTAAATTTTCATAGATTAAGGCATTTCATTGAGTATTAAAGACAGGTATAAAGAGTAGGGTTTAGTGGGCAATCTTACCACGCCAATGGAGAAGTAGTTGTTGATGATGCTGTAAGGCACAGGGTCTCCTTTCTCATCCTTGTCATTGGGTATGACTTCAAACTTCCACCTGTCCAGCATTATTTCTGTGCTGATCTCAATGTCCTTTAGGATTTTCATCAGATTCTCACCTTCATAGCCTAATAAAAAGTGTTACAGTGAGATAAAACATAAACCATCTGAAGGGAGTCACACATGTACGGTTAATTATCATTGCTTAATTATATCAATTATTCTGAAGTCAAATAATGCATTTTACTGCTAATTTTAGTGTACATTAAGAATTGAACTTAGTCTGATAATTACACCAGCATTTCAGGATTAGTTTTGGCTTCCAACAAATATTCGTTTCTTGTAATATAAATTCTCAGTTTACCCAAATGCTGAACAATGTTTCTACCACACGTCCGTCACACTTGTGTACCAATGCATTAAAATGTAATTCATTTTCAATTCTATATTCTATAAGCATACTTTACATAAAATACCAACTTCCACCTTACCGATGAAATTGTGGACTTAGCTGCAATGTTAGATTTTCCATCTGTCACTTATCTTCACCTTTCCTTCTAGTGGCAAAGAAAATAAGCTTCACATTCTGGGCATACTTCAATCTATTTCATAATTTGTCTACTCGTAGTGCACCTATGCTTTCTAGATGAGAACACTTATTTTGGCAGCCACCTCCCAACATAAGGCATTACTTGGACATCTTGTTTAAACTTTAACCCATGTTCAAAACTGCCCTTCTCTTAGAATAAGTACACTGCAATAAATGTTTATCTTTAATACTGAAGACCTCAATTGCCAAATTGCCAAGTCCATGCTTTAATGGACGAGCTATAGATAGTTAATATAGATACCCTGTGTTGATTCAATATTATAGTCTTTTCAATGTACCTATAAGTGCACAGTATGCAGTGAGGACTGAGGAGTACATGGGAAATAATAATGTACATGTTTCTTAACCTCACAGTGCTTGACCAATGTGCTCAGTGTCACACATCTGATGAGAAACAGTTCTGCTTGCACATGCTGTAAATAAATAAATTTGTTTTTTTTTCCTTTGTAAATAAATCCTAACCAATAGTTGGTTCAATTTCCCTGGTGATACTGCTTAGGAATGTTGGTGCCATGATTCTCCTAGAAGCCTTTCCAGTTTTCTGGCAAGCACAGTAATTTTATGGCTGAAATTGTACATCTAGATTTTCTGCTGGTATAGGGGATATCAATAAACACTGTGGCCCCAACTCTCCACCTCTAATACTCACCACCTAAGCAATAAGTACCATGGCAATCCCACCAGGCTTCCTTTAGCCATTGCAATAAGAAACTATGCTTCCTTCTTCACAGTTTAGCACCTGGTGAAATGTGACAGCCTTAGGAGGGCCTTGTAGACCATCTGGCTAATGGTAGTCTTCATAATTCACTCTTGCATAGCTCTGAGCTTTGCTGAATCTATATCATTTTCACAGATTTATAGCTGATGTTACTTAACAAAGATTTACTCTCTAAAAGGATAAGAGTCACTTATTTATTTCCCCTCTCCTGGGCCAGAACACAGTAAGCACTTTGAGAATTCATCTTTAATCTGATCTTTGACACACAATGTAACCCTCATTTCATTCACCAAGAGTATTTATGTAGTTTTGTATGAATCTAACCTGTGTGAATATGGAATTCTTTATTCAATTTGAGATTTGATTCACTTGATAATGTGAAAACAAGAAAATAATGTACTAAATTTTCAAATCTCAAACATTTGGAAAGATCAAATACATATACCAAAAGACCACAATAAGACATACTCATAGTTCCCTCTCTCCAATCAATACACATATCTGAAAATCAGTGGACATGAGCATCTTGTAATGATTATGTCTTTATCTTACAGCGTCATGGTCATTAACTGAATGTTAATATTATTTTACTATAACATCCTTTTGAAAATTCCAAATACAATATATGCTATGTATTTTACTTAGCTTCCAATTCTGTGTATGCAACAAATACAAAATTGAATGTGTATATATGGAACAAAAGTTCTCAACTTTGTTGTAAATCACAGTTGCTTAGGTAATTTTTTTTCTTTCTTTTTCAAATGACAGATGTCTGCTAGAGTCCCAGCCCAAGGGATTTTTATTCTGCACATTGACGGTAGGGTCAACCATTTATTTTTAACAAGCTCCCATGGGTTTCCTTTTTTGGAGACTCTTTCAAACTTCTCATAGTATGTTTAGATTAAAAAATATTTAGAAAATATTTAGAATTTTCCCACATTTCTTACAGAAGCCAACTGGAAATGCAAAATCTAGGAAAGTGAAAACAGCTACAGATGCATACATCACCACCAGAGTACAAAAGATGGAAGAGAGAATCTCAGGTGTTGAAGACATGATAGAAGAAATGGCCAAATAAAATGCTAAATCTAAAATAGTCCTGACACAAAATATCCAGAAAATCTGGGACACTATGAAAAGAACAAACCTAAAAAGGATAGGAATAGAAGGAGAAGAATCACAGCATAAGCACAGACAACAACTTCCTGATCAGTACCTGATAGCACAGGTACTAAGAACAATGATCAATAAATGTGGCCTCATGAAACTGAAAAACTTTTCTAACCCACACATGAAACTATGTAGTGAGCCACGAACCAGAAGCTGCACAGCCAAGACCCAGGGTAGAACCAAGTAAAAATGGAAGAAAAGTCAATGACACGATCTCTAATGATACTGTGCTATACTCATAGATCAATGCCTAGTGCAACTGTCATCAGAAAGACATTGTCCAGCAACTGTCCAGAGAGACCAACATCCAAACACTAGGTGAAGTCTCAGAGAAGCTGTAGAAGACGGGGAGGAAGGATCCTAGGAACCAGAGGGGTAGAGGACACCATAACAACATGACCTACAGAATCAACCAAGGAAGGCCCCTTGAGACTCAATGAGACTGAAGAGGCATCACAGACCCTGTATTGGCCTGCCTGAGCTAGGTCCTCTGCATAGACATTATGGTTGTCTATTTTGGTGTTCCTGTGTGACCCCAAAGAGTGGGTGTGGGAGGTATCACTGATGCTTTTACCTTCGCTTGTTAATCTTTTCCTCCTAGTGGGTTGCCTTGTCCACTAACAATATCAAGGCATTTTCCTAGCCTTATTGTAATTTGTTATGCCATATTTGGTTCATATACCTGGCAGACCTACCCTGCTTTTTTTTTCTAAGAAAATGTAAGAAGGAGTGGGTCTAAGGGAGAAGACTGGGAGTAGTGGAAGTTTGGAAAACTTCGGTCTGAATTTAACAGATGTAAAGAATAAAAATAAATAAAATATTTGCAATTTAATTATTTCTTATCTTGTACATTCAGGGATTAACTAGTAATCTATAGATGATTATAATGTCTCATCAAAGTATTTCAGACTCATTGCTGAAATGTTGCCTCCATTTGCACTTTGCTTGATTCTCTATCCCACTGTCCGTTCCATACTTAAAAAGGGGCTCCTTACCACTTTTCATTCCTTGAACACTAAATTTTGTCCCCCTGCTTATGAAGTCCACACCCAGTTTTATGAGATGTCGTCACTATGGTTCCATTAGTTTCCTCTCTGATCGAGAGGGTTTTTCTTTATTGGAATCGTTTCACTTGTTTTAGAAAGTCTTAGGTGTAACACATGATTTTATATGAGTTGAATTTCTATGATTTTTCCTTCCTCTTGTCAAGTATAGAACCCAAGGGTTACCACGATGTAAACCTAAAATAACAATGCGTAGGGCATTCATTTCTGAGAAAGGAGTTGTTTTATCATATTGGTAATAAAGTCAGTCTAGAAAATGATCTCTTTGTGCGTTGTCCACTCACACTCCTTGCTCATCCTTCACATTGGGATCTAATAACTTCTACCTAGTTTCTGCACTAGAAGATAATAATAGCGAATTAAAAGTCTGAATATTGACTTAGAGTTTGTTTCTTGTGTCTTATTTTCTAAGCAAGAAAAACCCAAGTCAGAGATGCTTAAGAACTTGTCCTTTGGAGACCAAATCTGTAATTTATATTTAATTAGAGCCATCACCCAATCTAAACTCTCCAGCTCATTTTGTCCTTCCAAACTCTTTATTATTGTTTAAAATGCTTTAGTAAGGAAAGATCACCTCATTTATTGACTACAACCACATGGTCACCATTATGCAGTAAAGGCAGTCTCCTACTTTCAGATGAGTTATTTTGCAGCTGTCTTACCTCCACCCCATCGCAGGCATCTTGCTAGGTCATTGCCAGTCCCAAGAGGCAGAATAGCAACTGGAGGGTGCTTGACTACATTGGCTTTTTCTGTGGAATAGGACAAGGAGAAAAACAATTTTAAATCAAATTGAACAACAGTAATTAGGAAACGAACTTACATTGAATAAATAATTTGACAAAGCACATGCAAATAGAAACAAGTTAATTTTTACAAATACAATTACAACTGACAATGTCTATGTAGTTGTGGTAACC
>NC_022009.1:77388945-77399150 GCF_000317375.1 Microtus ochrogaster
ATATATAAAGTAACAGAGATTCTTCATAGACCTCATAGGAGGAAAACTGTTTAAATATCTTGACTTAATTCAAAATTGTGTGTGTGTGTGTGTGTGTGTGTGTGTGTACGTGAAACAGGTACATGAAGCTTAGAAACACATGTCAACATGGGATCTATACTGCTTGGAACCTATAAATTTCCTGCACCATCAACTCTAGTGACACTCTATTTTAATTGAGAATAGTAAATTCTAAAAAAAAATAAATTATTCTGAGTAATGCTGATCAATTGTTTCTATCCATAGTATTTCAACATTTCAAAGCAAATGAATAGAGGATTACTGCTGGATGACCTGAGAACCTCAGGCTTGTTCGCTTAAAGTTTATTTAGATTTAACTTTACATTTAATAGTATTTTAGGTTCCAAGCAGTTTAGATCTGTCACCAAAATTCCACGTGCTTTTATTTGAACCACGACAAATATATTTGCCTCTCAAGAATTTTTATTTTCTTTCCCTTTCCCTCCTAAGTTCATGAAGTCAGTGTGTGGGTTTGTATATGGATCAATTGACGAGATGACTTGCAGATAAAACACAGTGCAATGCCACTGAATTTGGGGTATACAATGAGCCAAAAACTCCCAGTGTTTTCATTTTTAAAACCTTTACTGGTGTGTAAACACTTATACCTTTGCTGAATAATTTTTATAATTATCAAATTTTAGCTTTTACATAGGAATCATTTACAAATATTTTCTGTCTTTCATTAGAATTCCAATACCAGAATTTTTACTGTGCATTTTCATGCAACATTAGTAGATTAAATTGCTAGATTTGTAAGGAAAGTGTTGATGATGACATGTTCTTTCTTGGATTATCTGCACACAGGCAGCTGGGGGCTAGGAGGGATTCCTCCAGGCTGAGACTAGAGACTGGCACTCCCACCAGGACGTTTCCAGTTGGAGATGTTTTTCAGCGATTAACAAGACAGAATGTTCTGATTTTCACTTCTTTAAAAGAAAAAAAAATGTGTATTTGTAGAGAACAAACTTTCTTCGAATTAGTATTGATTTGGAAATGACCTGTGATAATAAAAAATACTGAACTCAGAGACTAAAAGAATGTAAAGAAAATATTTGCTTGAAATGTATCAACTTTAGAATATCAAGACATTATATATTTCAAACTATGAATGTGTTCCAAAAAGGGACACATCTGAAAATAAAACTGCAAGAATTTTCAGAATTCATTCATCATGATGCTTGATACTTGATAGACAGGAAGACTAAGAGGTGACAGAAGACGAACAGAAGGTAAGGTTACTAGTCTCACCCAAGCGCATTAAACATAGGACTTCATTACCTATGCAATCCAAAATCCAGCCAACTGTCCCGTCTCCACCGCACGCTAACACTCTGAAGTCAGGGACATCCCGGAAAAAGTGTAACCTGAAAAACAAGTATTTGATGGCATATTATTTACATTTCAATACTTCCTTATGTATTTTTATTATTCTTAGCTTTTTTCAAATAACTTACATTTTTACCTTACAAAAAAATGTAAATATTGCTATCTTACATATTTATCGAATATCACTTTGTGAATACATATTCCAGATCTTGTCTTTAAAATTTGTTTAAATTTATTTATTCAAGGTTCTATAGGAAATTTAATTTATTTTTATAAAAAGCCAAATTCAAAAAATATATGATACTAAATTATAACATTATAAGGACATCCTCGCAGATGTAATCGAAACACACATAATCCAGAATAGTATTTGCAATACAATTTCTTTAATAAGTTTTGTCAATCAGCCATTGTCTTTTGAAAATTTATTTGGCCATGATTACCGTGTCAGTCACTCTAACATGTTCCCACTTTTCTTTCTCCATTACTGGGAGACATTGGTCAGCCTGCAGTTAAATGTTAGCTTTCAGAATTTCCTTAGCACTTGCAGTCTGCCAAAAGAGGAGCCAAACTTGATTCACCTTGTCTCTGACCTGGTCAACAGATTTACTACCCAGGGATGATTAAACCTAATTGCTGGGTCAGCTGTGCTAAATACCCGCGGCTCCTGTTCGCACTGCATGCGGAGCAGTCATTACCACACCTGCGGGGAGGACAGTCAGAAGGCAGGCAATGTATCCCACCTTAAAGTCCTCCTCGCTATTTTCCAGCAAATGAAACGTGGAAGCAGAGGAGAAGCTGGTGCACCCTCTTTCCCCTTGCCCTATGTATCAGCGTTGAGTACAATGTGGTGCGGAATCACCCACGTCATTTTTCTCTACGTTGGATATTCATATACAAACAGCCATCTAGAAAGCTTCCTATATATTTTATTCACTTTAATATTTTATGTATGAGAAAGTGAGAGAGAGGCTGAGGAAGAAAGGGAGGAGGGGTGAAGGAGAAGTGGGGGCGTTGCTACTTGTGTGACTGGCAGAGAAAGCTAAAATAGGTTGGAACCCAGTTAGACACAGTGTGGAAAGGGTGATGTGGATGGTGGGAACCAAAGTCTGGTCCCTCGTAGAGCAGCAGGTACTTCTAAATTACTTCATCGACTTCTCTTCATCCACTGAGCCATCACTACCCATATTAAACATCCATGAGACTGTACTATATACACATGTAAGAAAAATTTCTTAGCTTAAAACATTACAGAGAGATCTGTCTTTATTTCTACCACCTGCAGATATATAGGATTCTTCGTGGATTTTGTTATTTATGAAAAATCCTTTATAGATTCAGTATGAAATCATGCATTACAGTGGTTGTCACAGGAACGAATGGATTCCAGCATTAAATAATTTGCTTTTCTGACCTTTAAACTGTGTATGGCATTTCATTATTACAGGCTGGAGAAGTGACTCAGTGAGAAAATTACTTCCTTGGCATGTGTGAGGTGCTGAGCTCAGTCCCCAGTAACATAAATTTTCAGAGCCTGTCTTGTTCACAATTATAAAAATTACTATTCTAGTTACCATTTGAGTCGCATTTGTATGAAAATTTGCATGTGTATGAAGGCTGTTTTAGAGTACAATGTTCTGCTACATTTGCTTTATTGCTCTTAATGACTCCCAGAGTGGAGAGTGTCCAATTCCTTGAAACCCTTGAATAGTACAAACATTTGAATATTACAACATGGCTCTCGAGAGTTTAAACACCGGTTTGATTGTGTGTGTAATGTAATGTCTCATTAGCACAGTTGAGCATTCCCATAGGTATCTTGGTGACGTGTGGCCTTTCCCATGAACAGTACTATCCAAAAACTTTGAGAATTTCTTTAACTGAGTGTTAATGTTATTTAACAAACATTTCCATATTATGAGTGATAATTTACACTTAAATGAAATTAATTTGAAGATATTTTCAAAGCTATGGAAACATTATATGAGAAAATACATACAATTTAACTGAGCCCACCATCTGGTAATAAAATCCATAGATATTTAACACGGATGTATCTTTCGGTTCTTTGGATATTATATTGTGTATATTTTCCCTCTCTTGAATCTGTGGCAAATATTTTCCTCCACTCCTTCTCCACTTGTGATACCTGCACTGTGCACAATGTGGTGAGTACTTATGTGCCAATCTCCCCCTTAACAGAACGTCCTTGACAACCCTTGTGTTCTTCTGTTTCTTCCCATGTAATGTTCTTCCTCTCTATGTGCCAATCTCCCCGTTTACAGAACGTCCTTGACAACCCTTGTGTTCTTCTGTTTCTTCCCATGCAATGTTCTTCCTCTCTATGTGCCAATCTCCCCGTTTACAGAACGTCCTTGACAACCCTTGTGTTCTTCTGTTTCTTCCCATGTAATGTTCTTCCTCTCTCACACAGGTGAATCTGAGCATGTACGCTTTATTCACCACTCTGCAATTCCCCCTGGCACTGGTACTAACTTTTCATCAATGATGTTTCCCTAAACCTTTCTATGCACTGATATGTGAAATTCCAATTACGTGAATATACCTTTCAAATTCATTTCAGAGACACTTGGCTGGTAGATCTATGCAGTTATAAAGATTTTTTTTTGTATTTTGTATTTGCTTCCTACTATTATAAGCAGTGTTTGCTTGGAGAGTATTATAATTGAGACACTCCAATACAATGCAATTGACTCATTCTGAAAGACAGCAAACAAGTGTTCAAACAAATGTAGTCCACTTAGTTCATCCTCTCCAATATTTTGGTTCTTTTCAATCCTTATAAAGAAAATTTTTGATTAATTTCTATTCATTTGATTCTTATTAAAATTTCTTAATTTGTCTTCATTTTAATCATTTAGTTTGTATTTTGCAGAAATAATTTAAGAATTTTTACTCCAATATCCACTGATATGGATTTAAATGAAAATGAATTCAACTACAATGTGTTCAAATTTATAAATCTCTTGATGAATAACTAAGACTTGTGTAAGTGAAGATATTCTATTTGCAATAAAAAGAATTCACATATAGTTTTTCTTTCACTTTATCTGCTGCCTACCTTTGCTTTAGTCTAGCAAAATTTTCAATTTATTTTTATTCATTTCTACATTTATTAAATAACTGAATAACCACTCAGACAATGGGAATTTTAACAGGATTTGAAAGCATGAGAACCATGCATTCTCTTCTGCCCTTACTTGGATTTGTCCATCTTTGCATCAGCACAGTTCTCTCCCAATCACTTTTACTTTCTAGGATGTGTATATGCCAAAGGACATAAAGAATTTTCCCTTGAATTCTTTGCTTTGAATATATGTTTTTAAAGTAAACTTTAAAAATAATAAGAAATAAACCTAAATCAATATTAAAGATATAAAACTAATCAATTACAAGTATGATAAAATCCCTCATATTTGAATATAAGATATTGGATATGCTATTTTTTTAGTATTATTCAATAAAATATACATATATTTAATATAATACTAAATATATTTTATATCTGTTCAGATATTTTATTTACATTTTGAGAATATTTAAAATTATGTTTACTGATACTAATGTTACTTCTTCCTGGGAAACAATTTTCCCATTATATATTGTTTATAAAAAGTCATATTACTATTTTTGTCTATATTTTATGTACATTTTGTGCATATAGTTGTGCTACAGTGTAATTAAAATAGCATTATTGGTTTCACTTTTATAATAGGTCCACTTCTCTGTCTCATTTTCCTTGCTAGAATTCTAATATTAGCCAAATATGAGTACTTATACAGACTAATCACATTTTGTTCTTTGTCTTAAATAGAACAATTCTAGAATATATCCATTCAAATGATATTTGTTACACAAAATTCCTTTCTCTATTTCCTTTCTGATCAGCACAGTTCAGGAGGTCAATAAAATGAGTGTCTACTTCTGCAATGGTATTTTTACTATGAATACGGTACTCTTTGGAGACACTGAAATGATTTCTTTAGTTTAAATTATTAGTATGAAAATGTATGTTCATATATGCCTGCTCTATGATACCATTCTTGCAATCCTTCCCTTCATCCTACTGGTAACTGAGTACTTCTACGTTTATAGAAAATAAGATTTGGTTTGCTAAGTAACATAACAGCACTCAGGGTCATAATGGGCCTCATTTTTCTTCTCCTTTCAATTAAAAAAATTGCCATATTTATATTGCTAAATAAAATAGAAGTCTTAGAATACACTATGATTTCCAACACTTTTGAAAAATGTGTATTATTTTGTAAGTTTCTTAAGTCTGGTGACATTTGGATAAAAGCAATTTCTGGTGATTCCTTGTAAATAGAAGGTTCTAAATAATGCACAAATTCCCTTAATAATTATTGAAGCATTATTAAATATAAGGAATATTATTGAAAATGTTTACTTGTAATTCTTCCTAACTTAGGTTTTTCTAATTACAATTCTTTAGCAGATTATGGTCCCCCTCTATATTTCTGAACACATTGGCACTGGAAGCTAAGGAAGCTTTCTTTTGTTTCTATTAATCACATGTATTTTTTTTAATTTCATTTCATATTCAAAACGCAATCCTCCACCCCTCACCCCTTTCCCCCACATCAGCTCCTCCCAAAAGGTGAGTAGTCATCAAAGTCTGGCACGTTAAGTTGGGGCAGGTACAAGCCTCTCCCCCTGGATTAAGGATAAGAATGGCATCCCACCATCCAATAAGCTAGCGCACACACAAGTGATAGATCCTGGTCCTGCTGGCAGGGGCCTCTCAGCTAGTCCAAGCTTCACCACTGTCTCCCACATATGGAGGGCCTAGTTCGGTCCCATGGAGACTCCACAGATGTCAGTTTAGAGTTCATGACTTTTCATGAGCTTGGTTCAACTGTCTCTGTAGATTTTTCCATCATGATATTGACCTGCCTTGCTCATATATCCCATCCTCCACCTCTTTCGATTGGATTCCCAAAGCTCGACCTGATGCTTGGTTGTGGTTCTCTGCATCTGTTTCCATCAGTTACTGGATGAATGCTCTATGATGATAGCGGCATACGTGGGCACCCTCTCCACTATTGCTAGGAGTCTTAGCTGGGGCCATCCTGGCAGATTCCTGGGCATTTCCCTAGTACCAGGCTTCTCCCTAACCCCAGAGTGACTCTCACAATGAAGATCTCTCTTTCTTTGCTCTCCCCCTCCATCCCTTTCACCGCCCAGAGCTTTCAAAGCATGCCAGCAGGAGTGGTAGTCACATGACAGACTAAATTGATGCCTGCCCATGGGAATTCACCACTGTCCTTCTGTTCCAGGTTGCTGCTTCATCTGTAATTCAGGCGTGCTCTTTTTTAAAATTCTTATCATTGGCTCTTTAGCAGTGTCTACCCCCGAACATCAATTTCATGCAACTGTCAGGTTAGCTTAGGGTTACTGAATGGACTGAAAATTTGGCCTTTTAACTCAATTTCTTAATCTACTCAATCCATGTGCTTTTCCATAGGAACAGGAGACTAGGAAAATCCTGTAGTCATTCTTAGTGTTAAATTCCTTCTGCTTCCCATTAAAATAGAATTGTCAGCTCCTGCTTTCCTGTGCTTTTTACAAATAAGCAAATAATTTAAAAGATCATACATTATACTATCAATAGGCATTCTCTTTCTCTCCCTCCTCTCTCTCTCTCTCTCTCTCTCTCTCTCTCTCTCTCTCTCTCTCTCTCTCTCTCTCTCTCTGTGTTTCTCCCTTCCTTTCTCTCTGTATTTTTAGGCCAAGAATACTTCTGTATTTCTCAAACTTTTTTGCCTATGATGTTGAAGCAAAGAATAAATCCACAAAGACAATTTTCTAGAACTCAAAAGTTCAGGCTCAATTTGGGCAGAATAGTTCTGCCTACAGTTGAAAACAGGAACCAGTGGACATTAGGAAACTATGCCCATAGCAATTATACTAGAAGGTGCAGCCATGGCATTGCATCAATTCAATAAATTTCTCAAGAGCCAAAATTCAAAGTCTCACAATACTTCTTTTAACCCAGGATAAGGGAATGAGAAGATTTTAGAAGGATGCCTCTGTGGAAAGTTTAGTAGTGTATGCTATACTTTCCATCTATCAGTTGAAATTATTTTATCTAGAAGATCAATGGGTATAATTACTTTAGAAGGAAATTATCTTGGTCTGTACAGGTTATTTAGTGCATATTTTAAAGTTAAGCTTCAAATAGATTATGAATAGTAATTATTATTAAATTTCCAATGTAGTCCACAGCATTACTGGTTTCCCTAGAGACTTTATCTACAATTGTTAGATTTGAAAGCAATCTTATTTGAGCTCAGTAGCTCCACTGTAAATGTTCAACAGGCACCCTAGAGCAAGTTGTATAGTTCCAGTTATTCAACAGGAATGCATTCTAGACTTCTGCTGTACAACAATCTTCCTATAGTTAACAGCATGACAGTGTACATTTAAAACACAGTTGGGAAGACAAATCTTGTAAGTATTCTGGACTCAAGAATAAAGCATTGGTGAGATGGTCACACTTTCTCTAATAAGCTCACATTCCTTTTAATTTTGAGACGGAATTGATGCAGTATTTTAAAAACACACATGAGAAATGTTTTAAGAAAGAAAAATGTTTCCAGTCCATACACTATAATTTTAGAAGTGTGTGATAATGAGATTTATTAAGAAAATTCATGTATTTATTTTGATTCTATGGTGAAAATTTATTAATCAGAGAACATAGAGATTGGTGTGTGCACCATATGTTCATGAACCATACTGAAAATACAGAACAAACAAGTGTATGCTATTAGGCAGTGTATGTATTAGACATTATTTATACTAAGAGGGATGTAAATATTTTGACAGCACTAATATTTATTTTATTACCTATGTTTGCGTTCCTTGCAGTGAATAACTATGAGACTAAAGCTCACGAATGGCATTATCATGCCACCAGCTGTCATTTTTCCTCTTTCTCTTCAGCACAAAGAGTAACTTCAGGAGAATGTCTCAAAAGTTATCACTTCTGACTCTAGAATTTCACATCATAAACAGCATGCTCCTGTTTTATTATTATGCTCAATTCATATTCACAGTTGCGTGTATTCACCTTCATATTTTTTTTTCAAAATCACAATATTGTATGACTTCATAGCTGCCTTGTAATTCAGGGAGGATTCCCAGTTTGTGATTATTCTTGTGTTGCCACTGTATTGATAGTGCACAACAATTGATTTTTTAGGTAAGATCTCGCTCTAGCTCAGACTGGACTTAAACTCACTATGTAGCCTAGGATAAACATGCATTTGTGATGAGGTTCCTGCTTAAGCCTGAAGTACTCTAAACACAGACATCAGTTGACATACTAAGCTAAAATGTCAGTTCTTCATAGCCTTCCCCTTGTTTTCTTACATCAAAGTGATGTCTACAAACAACACACACTCACTGATAATGTTACTGAAACTTCAGTGTCCTTTCAAAATGGGAGTAAGAAGCATTTAAGTCTCCTAGGGTTTCATTCTACAACTGGTGCAACATAGTGCTGTTACAGAAGAAGGAATTTTTACTTAGCTATTTCCATTTAGAACTTGTAAAGAGCAGCTTCAAATACAGGACTTGCAAGCCTCTGAAAACCTCCCCAGTAGGTCCAGCTAAGAAGAAAGTTCATCATAAGAATGCTTTCTTACCAAAACATCCTCACTTTAATTTGATAATTTGGTTGCTAGAAAATGCAAACATTTTCAACAAACTTGGGGGTCCACTCCATCAGGACAAAGAGGACAACTGTACATAATAATTTGAGCTCATTTTATGATCTTAGAATAAAATTAATGCCATTACCAAAATAAAAAAAGAACTCATTGCAAAGATAGTTTGGTAAAACATAAAGAAATGAAACATTAAGTTTATTATCCCTTGACATCTTGGAAAACTGCTTATGAAAATGTGAGTTTTAGGTGTGGAAGGAAAGAGACAGCAGAATAAAAGACAAAGTGAGAAACCACATGGGAGCGTTAATTCCTGAAAACCATTGATGCTATCTCATTATATATTTTCCTAACAGCATTATAAAAGGTACAAGAAATTAGTAGCCAGTAAATAATACGTTCTCTAAAACTGTCTTCTGGACAAGTGGGCATGAGTTTTAGAAAATGTTATTAAAAAGGTATGAAATTTCCTTCGAGTCATTTTCAATGATTCACAAAAAGTAATGTTTAGTTAAAACATTTTATCCTATATAAAACTGTTTATGAGATCACTAAGATAATAAAGTACCTTCAGAAACAACTTTTGTTAACATAAAGTTTTATACTAGCTGGGAAATATTCACATGTGTGTTCCTCTGTGTATGTGTGTACTGTAGGCATAGTTATTTGTTGCATGTGTGCAGGTGTAGAAGTTTACGTGTGCAATGGAGGCCAGACACTAGTTTTCCATCTCTCTGCAATGTATGTCCTCTTAAAAAACTTTTACTATTATTTTACATATATCACTGCTTGGTTTTTATGTTTGTATGCACACCACATGCATGCTAGTGCCCTTGAAGGACAGAACTAGAGTTACAGACATTTGTGCATACTCATGGGATTGGTGGGAATAAATCTTTGCTTTCTAAAAGGTCATTCAGTACTTAATACTTAAGCCTTCACTCCAGGCTCATAGACTGTCCTTTTTTTCTTTTTTTTAAATTTATTTATTTATTGAAGATTTCTGCCTCCTCCCCGCCACCGCCTGCCATTTCCCACCTCCTCAGCCAATCAAGTCCCCCTCCTTCGTCAGCCCAAAGAGCAATCACGGTTCCCTGCCCTGTG